>NW_027097819.1:0-140000 GCF_019320115.1 Miscanthus floridulus | reverse complement strand
AACAGACCGAAATGAGATTCCACTTGACCCACGTCACCTAGGAGTACCATCGGGTGTGTCCAAAATGATTTCTTAGCCCATGGTATGTTCGGCACAAACCGTGCACCTATCTTGCACCGACACTAGCTCCCAACAGACCAAAACGAGATTCCACTTGACCCACGTAACCTAGGAGTACCATCGGGTGCGTCCAAAATGATTTCCGAGCCTATGGTATGTTCAGCACAAACCGTGCACCTATCTTGCACCGACACTGGCTCCCAATAGACCGAAACAAGACTCCACATGACCCACGTCACCTAGGAGTTCCATCAGGTGTGTCCAAAATGATTTCTGAGCCTATGGTATGTTCGGCGCAAACCGTGCACCGACCTTGCACTGACATTGGCTCCCAACAGACCGAAACAAGATTCCACATGACCCACGTCACCTAGGAGTACCATCGGGTGCATCCAAAACAAATTCTGAGCCTATGGTATACCGTGCACCTATCTTGCACCGGCACTGGCTCCCAACGGACCAAAACAAGACTCCACATGACCCACATCACCTAGGAGTTCCATCGGTTGTGTCCAAAACGATTTCCGTGCCTATGGTATGTTCGGCGCCAACCGTGCACCTATCTTGCATCGACACTGGTTCCCAACAGACCGAACCAAGATTCCACTTGACCCATGTCACCTAGGAGTTCCATCGGGTGCGTCCAAAACAATTTTTGAGCCTACGGTATGTTCGACGCAAACCGTGCACCTATCTTGCCCCGACACTGGCTCTCAACGGAACGAAACAAGATTCAACATGACCCACGTCACCTAGGTGTGCCATCGGGTTCGTCCAAAACAACTTCCGAGCATATGGTATGTTCGGCACAAACCGTGCACCTATCTTGCACCGACACTGGCTCCCTACAGACCGAAACAAGATTCCACATGACCCACGTCACCTAGGAGTACCATCGGGTGCGTCCAAAATGATTTCCGATCCTACGGTACGTTTGGCGCAAACCATGCACCTATCTTGCGTCAAGATTAGCACCACCTCCAAACGGACCGATACGAGCTTCCGCTTGAGCCTCATCACCTACAAGTACCATTGGGTGCGTCCAAATTGATTTCTGTGCCTATGGTACACTCAGCGCAAATCGTGCACCTATCTTGCACCGACACCAACACTATCTCCCAATAGACCAAAACGAGATTCCACTTGACCCACGTCACCTAGGAGTACCATCGGGTGCGTCCAAAATGATTTCTGAGCCTATGGTATGTTCGGCACAAACCATGCACCTATCTTGCACCGACACTGGCTTCCAACAGACCAAAACGAGATTCCACTTGACCCACGTCACCTAGGAGTACCATCGGGTGCGTCCAAAATGATTTCCGAGCCTATGGTATGTTCGACGCAAATCGTGCACCTATCTTGCACCGACACTAACACTGTCTCCAAATGGACCGAAATGAGATTCCACATGACCCATGTCACCTACGAGTTCCATCGGGTGCGTCCAAAAGGATTTTCGTGCCTACGGTACGTTTGGCGCAAACCGTGCACCTATCTTTCACCGACACTGGCTCCCAACAGACCGAAATGAGATTCCACTTGACCCACGTCACCTAGGAGTACCATCGGGTGTGTCCAAAACGATTTCTTAGCCTATGGTATGTTCGGCACAAACCGTGCAACTATCTTGCACCGACACTGGCTCCGAACAGACCAAAACGAGATTCCACTTGACCCACGTAACCTAGGAGTACCATCGGGTGCGTCCAAAATGATTTCCAAGCCTATGGTATGTTCAGCACAAACCGTGCACCTATCTTGCACCGACACTAGCTCCCAATAGACCGAAACAAGACTCCACATGACCCACGTCACCTAGGAGTTCCATCAGGTGTGTCCAAAATGATTTCTGAGCCTATGGTATGTTCGGCGCAAACCGTGCACCTACCTTGCACTGACATTGGCTCCCAACAGACCGAAACGAGATTCCACATGACCCACGTCACCTAGGAGGACCATCGGGTGCATCCAAAACAAATTCTGAGCCTATGGTATGTTCGGCGCAAACCGTGCACCTATCTTGCACCGACACTGGCTCCCAACGGACCAAAACAAGACTCCACATGACCCACATCACCTAGGAGTTCCATCGGTTGTGTCCAAAACGATTTCCGTGCCTATGGTATGTTCGGCGCCAACCGTGCACCTATCTTGCACCGACACTGGCTCCCAACAGACTGAACCAAGATTCCACTTGACCCATGTCACCTAGGGGTTCCATCGAGTGCATCCAAAATAATTTTCAAGCCTACGGTACGTTCGGCACAAACCGTGCACCTATCTTGCCCCGACACTGGCCCCCAACGGAACAAAACAAGATTCAACATGACCCACGTCACCTAGGAGTGCCATCGGGTTCGTCCAAAACAACTTCCGAGCCTATGGTATGTTCGGCACAAACCGTGCACCTATCTTGCACCGACACTGGCTCCCTACAGACCAAAACAAGATTCCACATGACCCACGTCACCTAGGAGTACCATCGGGTGCGTCCAAAACGATTTCCGATCCTACGGTACGTTTGGCGCAAACCATGCACCTATCTTGCGTCAAGATTAGCACCACCTCCAAACGGACCGAAACGAGCTTCCGCTTGAGCCTCATCACCTACGAGTACCATTGGGTGCGTCCAAATTAATTTCTGAGCCTATGGTACACTCAGCGCAAATCGTGCACCTATCTTGCACCGACACCAACACTGTCTCCCAATAGACCGAAACGAGATTCCACTTGACCCACGTCACCTAGGAGTACCATCGGGTGTGTCCAAAATGATTTCTGAGCCTATGGTATGTTCGGCACAAACCATGCACCTATCTTGCACCGACACTGGCTTCCAACAGACCAAAACGAGATTCCACTTGACCCACGTCACCTAGGAGTACCATCGAGTGCGTCCAAAATGATTTCCGAGCCTATGGTATGTTCGACGCAAATCGTGCACCTATCTTGCACCGACACTAACACTGTCTCCAAATGGACCGAAACGAGATTCCACATGACCCATGTCACCTACGAGTTCCATCGGGTGCGTCCAAAAGGATTTTCGAGCCTACGGTACGTTTGGCGCAAACCGTGCACCTATCTTTCACCGACACTGGCTCCCAACAGACCGAAATGAGATTCCACTTGACCCACGTCACCTAGGAGTACCATCGGGTGTGTCCAAAATGATTTCTTAGCCCATGGTATGTTCGGCACAAACCGTGCACCTATCTTGCACCGACACTAGCTCCCAACAGACCAAAACGAGATTCCACTTGACCCACGTAACCTAGGAGTACCATCGGGTGCGTCCAAAATGATTTCCGAGCCTATGGTATGTTCAGCACAAACCGTGCACCTATCTTGCACCGACACTGGCTCCCAATAGACCGAAACAAGACTCCACATGACCCACGTCACCTAGGAGTTCCATCAGGTGTGTCCAAAATGATTTCTGAGCCTATGGTATGTTCGGCGCAAACCGTGCACCTACCTTGCACTGACATTGGCTCCCAACAGACCGAAACAAGATTCCACATGACCCACGTCACCTAGGAGTACCATCGGGTGCATCCAAAACAAATTCGGAGCCTATGGTATACCGTGCACCTATCTTGCACCGGCACTGGCTCCCAACGGACCAAAACAAGACTCCACATGACCCACATCACCTAGGAGTTCCATCGGTTGTGTCCAAAACGATTTCCGTGCCTATGGTATGTTCGGCGCCAACCGTGCACCTATCTTGCATCGACACTGGTTCCCAACAGACCGAACCAAGATTCCACTTGACCCATGTCACCTAGGAGTTCCATCGGGTGCGTCCAAAACAATTTTTGAGCCTACGGTATGTTCGACGCAAACCGTGCACCTATCTTGCCCCGACACTGGCTCCCAACGGAACGAAACAAGATTCAACATGACCCACGTCACCTTGGTGTGCCATCGGGTTCGTCCAAAACAACTTCCGAGCATATGGTATGTTCGGCACAAACCGTGCACCTATCTTGCACCGACACTGGCTCCCTACAGACCGAAACAAGATTCCACATGACCCACGTCACCTAGGAGTACCATCGGGTGCGTCCAAAATGATTTCCGATCCTACGGTACGTTTGGCGCAAACCATGCACCTATCTTGCGTCAAGATTAGCACCACCTCCAAACGGACCGATACGAGCTTCCGCTTGAGCCTCATCACCTACAAGTACCATTGGGTGCGTCCAAATTGATTTCTGAGCCTATGGTACACTCAGCGCAAATCGTGCACCTATCTTGCACCGACACCAACACTGTCTCCCAATAGACCAAAACGAGATTCCACTTGACCCACGTCACCTAGGAGTACCATCGGGTGCGTCCAAAATGATTTCTGAGCCTATGGTATGTTCGGCACAAACCATGCACCTATCTTGCACCGACACTGGCTTCCAACAGACCAAAACGAGATTCCACTTGACCCACGTCACCTAGGAGTACCATCGGGTGCGTCCAAAATGATTTCCGAGCCTATGGTATGTTCAGCACAAACCGTGCACCTATCTTGCACCGACACTGGCTCCCAATAGACCGAAACAAGACTCCACATGACCCACGTCACCTAGGAGTTCCATCAGGTGTGTCCAAAATGATTTCTGAGCCTATGGTATGTTCGGCGCAAACCGTGCACCTACCTTGCACTGACATTGGCTCCCAACAGACCGAAACAAGATTCCACATGACCCACGTCACCTAGGAGTACCATCGGGTGCATCCAAAACAAATTCGGAGCCTATGGTATACCGTGCACCTATCTTGCACCGGCACTGGCTCCCAACGGACCAAAACAAGACTCCACATGACCCACATCACCTAGGAGTTCCATCGGTTGTGTCCAAAACGATTTCCGTGCCTATGGTATGTTCGGCGCCAACCGTGCACCTATCTTGCATCGACACTGGTTCCCAACAGACCGAACCAAGATTCCACTTGACCCATGTCACCTAGGAGTTCCATCGGGTGCGTCCAAAACAATTTTTGAGCCTACGGTATGTTCGACGCAAACCGTGCACCTATTGATGTGCACACGTCTATGCAGCACGTGTAGCAAGTTGTTGTGGCCCGATCTTCTCGTAGGATCTGTGAACTTGATAAATTGTCGTTGCGCGACCTGGTGAAGAGGCAATGCACCGCGAGGCTGTCCACGCGACGAACTACCGAGACAATCACCCTTCCACGTACCGACGAACAGCCCACGCAATCACACCGTATAGACGTGAAGGCACAAACTGGGTGAACCGCAGTTCGGCGTTCTACAACTCCCTCAGGAATCGAAAGAACAAGTTTGCAAGCCTCTCAAGACTCACGCATAAACAAAACTCCACGAGTTTGTGTATTCTGAATTCAGCTAATCAAGATCTGACCTTTCATTGTCTAGTACAAGATATATATAGGGATAGGGACGTTCAGCTTGGAGTAAATGGTAGCATGCGCATGCACCAGTGGATTTCGTGGCTGGTTCGCGCGTCTTTCAGCTTCTGATAGCAGTTACTAAAATGAGCATAACTCTTTATTGGGAAGTCCAAATAATGAGCCGTTTGATGGGATGGAAAGTAGACTTGAAGACGCTTCCATCCACATATAGAACACCGTCTAACTCCTTGTATTCTGTCTGCGGTGATGCTTGGAATTCGTACCATGTATCAGTCATCTAGCTTCTGGTTGCATTTCCATGCAAAGGTGATGAACCACCATTTTATTCTTGCACACCATAGGCTTCTTGGTTCAAATGTCCAGAGGCTTGAATCCATCTTCATCCCATGCTGGTTCATACACTCCATCATTCCTAAGGACATTGGAACAAGAACTCAAAAGCATAGGCTCATTCAACATAAACTGATTATTAAACATAAGGTTAGCGTTCACCTGAGAATGAATTTCCTTCTCCAATTGTTTAGCTCTACTTCTTGTAATTGGACCAGCTTTATCAAGTGGAGTTTCATTTGAAGATGAGTGAATGCTAGGAATGTCCTCATTACCTATCTTGCCCCGACACTGGCTCCCAACGGAACGAAACAAGATTCAACATGACCCACGTCACCTAGGAGTACCATCGGGTTCGTCCAAAACAACTTCCGAGCCTATGGTATGTTCGGCACAAACCGTGCACCTATCTTGCACCGACACTGGCTCCCTACAGACCGAAACGAGATTCCACATGACCCACGTCACCTACGAGTACCATCGGCTGCGTCCAAAACGATTTTCGATCCTACGGTACGTTTGGCGCAAACCATGCACCTATCTTGCGTCAAGATTAGCACCACCTCCAAACGGACCGAAACGAGCTTCCGCTTGAGCCTCATCACCTACGAGTACCATTGGGTGCGTCCAAAATGATTTCTGAGCCTATGGTACACTCGGCGCAAACCGTGCAACTATCTTGCACCGACACCAACACTGTCTCCCAACAGACCGAAACGAGATTCCACTTGACCCACATCACCTAGGAGTACCATCAGGTGCGTCCAAAACGATTTCTGAGCCTATGGTATGTTCGGCACAAACCGTGCACCTATCTTGCACCGACACTGGCTCCCAACAAACCAAAACGAGATTCCACTTGACCCACGTCACCTAGGAGTACCATCGGGTGCGTCCAAAATGATTTCCGAACCTATGGTATGTTCGACGCAAATCGTGCACCTATCTTGCACCGACACTAACACTGTCTCCAAATGGACCGAAACGAGATTCCACATGACCCATGTCACCTACGAGTTCTATCGGGTGCGTACAAAAGGATTTTCGAGCCTACGGTATGTTTGGCGCAAACCGTGAACCTATCTTGCACCGACACTGGCTCCCAATAGACCAAAACGAGATTCCACTTGACCCACGTCACCCAGGAGTTCCATTGGGTGCGTCCAAAACAATTTCTAAGCCTATGGTATGTTCGGCCCAAACCGTGCACCTATCTTGCACCGACACTGGCTCCCAACAGACCGAAACGAGATTTCACATGACCCACGTCACCTAGGATTACCATCGGGTGCGTCCAAAATGATTTCCGAGCCTATGGTATGTTCGGCACAAACCGTGCACCTATCTTGCACCGACACTGGCTCCCAACAGACCGAAACAAGACTCCACATGACCCACGTCACCTAGGAGTTCCATCGGGTGTGTCCAAAACGATTTTCGAGCCTATGGTATGTTCAACGCAAACCGTGCACCTATCTTGCACCGACACTGGCTCCCAACAGACCGAAACAAGATTCCACATGACCCACGTCACCTAGGAGTACCATCAGGTGCGTCCAAAACAATTTTTGAGCCTATGGTATGTTCGGCGCAAACCGTGCACCTATCTTGCACTGACATTGGCTCCCAATAGACCGAAACGAGATTCCACATGACCCACGTCACCTAGGAGTACCATCGGGTGCGTCCAAAACAATTTCTGAGCCTATGGTATGTTCGGCGCAAACCGTGCACCTATCTTGCACCGACACTAACACTATCTCCCAACAGACCAAAACGAGATTCCACTTGACCCACATCACCTCGGAGTACCATCGGGTGTGTCCAAAACGATTTCTGAGCCTATGGTATGTTCGGCACAAACCGTGCACCTATCTTGCACCGACACTGGCTCCCAACTGACCAAAACGAGATTCCACTTGACCCACGTCACCTAGGAGTACCATCGGGTGCGTCCAAAATGATTTCTGAGCCTATGGTATGTTCAGCACAAACCGTGCACCTATCTTGCACCGACACTGGCTCCCAACAGACCGAAACAAGACTCCACATGACCCACGTCACCTAGGAGTTCCATCGGGTGTGTCGAAAATGATTTCCGAGCCTATGGTATGTTCGGCGCAAACCGTGCACCTATCTTGCACCGACATTGGCTCCCAACAGACCGAAACGAGATTCCACATGACCCACGTCACCTAGGAGTACCATCGGGTGCGTCCAAAACAATTTCTGAGCCTATGGTATGTTCGGCGCAAACCGTGCACCTATCTTGCACCGACACTGGCTCCCAACAAACCAAAACGAGATTCCACTTGACCCACGTCACCTAGGAGTACCATCGGGTGCGTCCAAAATGATTTCCGAACCTATGGTATGTTCGACGCAAATCGTGCACCTATCTTGCACCGACACTAACACTGTCTCCAAATGGACCGAAACGAGATTCCACATGACCCATGTCACCTACGAGTTCTATCGGGTGCGTACAAAAGGATTTTCGAGCCTACGGTACGTTTGGCGCAAACCGTGAACCTATCTTGCACCGACACTGGCTCCCAATAGACCAAAACGAGATTCCACTTGACCCACGTCACCCAGGAGTTCCATTGGGTGCGTCCAAAACAATTTCTAAGCCTATGGTATGTTCGGCCCAAACCGTGCACCTATCTTGCACCGACACTGGCTCCCAACAGACCGAAACGAGATTTCACATGACCCACGTCACCTAGGATTACCATCGGGTGCGTCCAAAATGATTTCCGAGCCTATGGTATGTTCGGCACAAACCGTGCACCTATCTTGCACCGACACTGGCTCCCAACAGACTGAAACAAGACTCCACATGACCCACGTCACCTAGGAGTTCCATCGGGTGTGTCCAAAACGATTTTCGAGCCTATGGTATGTTCAGCGCAAACCGTGCACCTATCTTGCACCGACACTGGCTCCCAACAGACCGAAACAAGATTCCACATGACCCACGTCACCTAGGAGTACCATCAGGTGCGTCCAAAACAATTTTTGAGCCTATGGTATGTTCGGCGCAAACCGTGCACCTATCTTGCACTGACATTGGCTCCCAATAGACCGAAACGAGATTCCACATGACCCACGTCACCTAGGAGTACCATCGGGTGCGTCCAAAACAATTTCTGAGCCTATGGTATGTTCGGCGCAAACCGTGCACCTATCTTGCACCGACACTAACACTATCTCCCAACAGACCAAAACGAGATTCCACTTGACCCACATCACCTCGGAGTACCATCGGGTGTGTCCAAAACGATTTCTGAGCCTATGGTATGTTCGGCACAAACCGTGCACCTATCTTGCACCGACACTGGCTCCCAACTGACCAAAACGAGATTCCACTTGACCCACGTCACCTAGGAGTACCATCGGGTGCGTCCAAAATGATTTCTGAGCCTATGGTATGTTCAGCACAAACCGTGCACCTATCTTGCACCGACACTGGCTCCCAACAGACCGAAACAAGACTCCACATGACCCACGTCACCTAGGAGTTCCATCGGGTGTGTCGAAAATGATTTCCGAGCCTATGGTATGTTCGGCGCAAACCGTGCACCTATCTTGCACCGACATTGGCTCCCAACAGACCGAAACGAGATTCCACATGACCCACGTCACCTAGGAGTACCATCGGGTGTGTCCAAAACAATTTCTGAGCCTATGGTATGTTCGGCGCAAATCGTGCACCGACACTGGCTCCCAACGGACCGAAACAAGACTCCACATGACCCACATCACCTAGGAGTTCCATCGGTTGTGTCCAAAATGATTTCTGTGCCTATGGTATGTTCGGCGCCAACCGTGCACCTATCTTGCACCGACACTGGCTCCCAACAGACTGAACCAAGATTCCACTTGACCCATGTCACCTAGGGGTTCCATCGAGTGCGTCCAAAATAATTTTCAAGCCTACGGTACGTTCGGCGCAAACCGTGCACCTATCTTGCCCCGACACTGGCTCCCAACGGAACGAAACAAGATTCAACATGACCCACGTCACCTAGGAGTGCCATCGGGTTCGTCCAAAACAACTTCCGAGCCTATGGTATGTTCGGCACAAACCGTGCACCTATCTTGCACCGACACTGGCTCCCTACAGACCGAAACAAGATTTCACATGACCCACGTCACCTAGGAGTACCATCGGGTGCGTCCAAAACGATTTCCGATCCTACGGTACGTTTGGCGCAAACCATGCACCTATCTTGCGTCAAGATTAGCACCACCTCCAAACGGACCGAAACGAGCTTCCGCTTGAGCCTCATCACCTACGAGTACCATTGGGTGCGTCCAAATTAATTTCTGAGCCTATGGTACACTCAGCGCAAACCGTGCACCTATCTTGCACCGACACCAACACTGTCTCCCAATAGACCGAAACGAGATTCCACTTGACCCACGTCACCTAGGAGTTCCATCAGGTTTGTCCAAAATGATTTCTGAGCCTATGGTATGTTCGGCGCAAACCGTGCACCTACCTTGCACGGACATTGGCTCCCAACAGACCAAAACGAGATTCCACATGACCCACGTCACCTAGGAGTACCATCGGGTGCATCCAAAACAAATTCTGAGCCTATGGTATGTTCAGCGCAAACCGTGCACCTATCTTGCACCGACACTGGCTCCCAACGGACCAAAACAAGACTCCACATGACCCACATCACCTAGGAGTTCCATCGGTTGTGTCCAAAACGATTTCCGTGCCTATGGTATGTTCGGCGCCAACCGTGCACCTATCTTGCATCGACACTGGTTCCCAACAGACCGAACCAAGATTCCACTTGACCCATGTCACCTAGGAGTTCCATCGGGTGCGTCCAAAACAATTTTTGAGCCTATGGTATGTTCGACGCAAACCGTGCACCTATCTTGCACCGACACTGGCTCCCAACAGACCGAAACAAGACTCCACATGACCCACGTCACCTAGGAGTTCCATCGGGTGTGTCGAAAATGTTTTCCGAGCCTATGGTATGTTCGGCGCAAACCGTGCACCTATCTTGCACCGACATTGGCTCCCAACAGACCGAAACGAGATTCCACATGACCCACGTCACCTAGGAGTACCATCGGGTGTGTCCAAAACAATTTCTGAGCCTATGGTATGTTCGGCGCAAATCGTGCACCGACACTGGCTCCCAACGGACCGAAACAAGACTCCACATGACCCACATCACCTAGGAGTTCCATCGGTTGTGTCCAAAATGATTTCTGTGCCTATGGTATGTTCGGCGCCAACCGTGCACCTATCTTGCACCGACACTGGCTCCCAACAGACTGAACCAAGATTCCACTTGACCCATGTCACCTAGGGGTTCCATCGAGTGCGTCCAAAATAATTTTCAAGCCTACGGTACGTTCGGCGCAAACCGTGCACCTATCTTGCCCCGACACTGGCTCCCAACGGAACGAAACAAGATTCAACATGACCCACGTCACCTAGGAGTGCCATCGGGTTCGTCCAAAACAACTTCCGAGCCTATGGTATGTTCGGCACAAACCGTGCACCTATCTTGCACCGACACTGGCTCCCTACAGACCGAAACAAGATTTCACATGACCCACGTCACCTAGGAGTACCATCGGGTGCGTCCAAAACGATTTCCGATCCTACGGTACGTTTGGCGCAAACCATGCACCTATCTTGCGTCAAGATTAGCACCACCTCCAAACGGACCGAAACGAGCTTCCGCTTGAGCCTCATCACCTACGAGTACCATTGGGTGCGTCCAAATTAATTTCTGAGCCTATGGTACACTCAGCGCAAACCGTGCACCTATCTTGCACCGACACCAACACTGTCTCCCAATAGACCGAAACGAGATTCCACTTGACCCACGTCACCTAGGAGTTCCATCAGGTTTGTCCAAAATGATTTCTGAGCCTATGGTATGTTCGGCGCAAACCGTGCACCTACCTTGCACGGACATTGGCTCCCAACAGACCAAAACGAGATTCCACATGACCCACGTCACCTAGGAGTACCATCGGGTGCATCCAAAACAAATTCTGAGCCTATGGTATGTTCAGCGCAAACCGTGCACCTATCTTGCACCGACACTGGCTCCCAACGGACCAAAACAAGACTCCACATGACCCACATCACCTAGGAGTTCCATCGGTTGTGTCCAAAACGATTTCCGTGCCTATGGTATGTTCGGCGCCAACCGTGCACCTATCTTGCATCGACACTGGTTCCCAACAGACCGAACCAAGATTCCACTTGACCCATGTCACCTAGGAGTTCCATCGGGTGCGTCCAAAACAATTTTTGAGCCTATGGTATGTTCGACGCAAACCGTGCACCTATCTTGCACCGACACTGGCTCCCAACAGACCGAAACAAGACTCCACATGACCCACGTCACCTAGGAGTTCCATCGGGTGTGTCGAAAATGTTTTCCGAGCCTATGGTATGTTCGGCGCAAACCGTGCACCTATCTTGCACCGACATTGGCTCCCAACAGACCGAAACGAGATTCCACATGACCCACGTCACCTAGGAGTACCATCGGGTGCGTCCAAAACAATTTCTGAGCCTATGGTATGTTCGGCGCAAACCGTGCACCTATCTTGCACCGACACTGGCTCCCAACAAACCAAAACGAGATTCCACTTGACCCACGTCACCTAGGAGTACCATCGGGTGCGTCCAAAATGATTTCCGAACCTATGGTATGTTCGACGCAAATCGTGCACCTATCTTGCACCGACACTAACACTGTCTCCAAATGGACCGAAACGAGATTCCACATGACCCATGTCACCTACGAGTTCTATCGGGTGCGTACAAAAGGATTTTCGAGCCTACGGTACGTTTGGCGCAAACCGTGAACCTATCTTGCACCGACACTGGCTCCCAATAGACCAAAACGAGATTCCACTTGACCCACGTCACCCAGGAGTTCCATTGGGTGCGTCCAAAACAATTTCTAAGCCTATGGTATGTTCGGCCCAAACCGTGCACCTATCTTGCACCGACACTGGCTCCCAACAGACCGAAACGAGATTTCACATGACCCACGTCACCTAGGATTACCATCGGGTGCGTCCAAAATGATTTCCGAGCCTATGGTATGTTCGGCACAAACCGTGCACCTATCTTGCACCGACACTGGCTCCCAACAGACTGAAACAAGACTCCACATGACCCACGTCACCTAGGAGTTCCATCGGGTGTGTCCAAAACGATTTTCGAGCCTATGGTATGTTCAGCGCAAACCGTGCACCTATCTTGCACCGACACTGGCTCCCAACAGACCGAAACAAGATTCCACATGACCCACGTCACCTAGGAGTACCATCAGGTGCGTCCAAAACAATTTTTGAGCCTATGGTATGTTCGGCGCAAACCGTGCACCTATCTTGCACTGACATTGGCTCCCAATAGACCGAAACGAGATTCCACATGACCCACGTCACCTAGGAGTACCATCGGGTGCGTCCAAAACAATTTCTGAGCCTATGGTATGTTCGGCGCAAACCGTGCACCTATCTTGCACCGACACTAACACTATCTCCCAACAGACCAAAACGAGATTCCACTTGACCCACATCACCTCGGAGTACCATCGGGTGTGTCCAAAATGATTTCTGAGCCTATGGTATGTTCGGCACAAACCGTGCACCTATCTTGCACCGACACTGGCTCCCAACTGACCAAAACGAGATTCCACTTGACCCACGTCACCTAGGAGTACCATCGGGTGCGTCCAAAATGATTTCTGAGCCTATGGTATGTTCAGCACAAACCGTGCACCTATCTTGCACCGACACTGGCTCCCAACAGACCGAAACAAGACTCCACATGACCCACGTCACCTAGGAGTTCCATCGAGTGTGTCGAAAATGATTTCCGAGCCTATGGTATGTTCGGCGCAAACCGTGCACCTATCTTGCACCGACATTGGCTCCCAACAGACCGAAACGAGATTCCACATGACCCACGTCACCTAGGAGTACCATCGGGTGCGTCCAAAACAATTTCTGAGCCTATGGTATGTTCGGCGCAAATCGTGCACCGACACTGGCTCCCAACGGACCGAAACAAGACTCCACATGACCCACATCACCTAGGAGTTCCATCGGTTGTGTCCAAAATGATTTCTGTGCCTATGGTATGTTCGGCGCCAACCGTGCACCTATCTTGCACCGACACTGGCTCCCAACAGACTGAACCAAGATTCCACTTGACCCATGTCACCTAGGGGTTCCATCGAGTGCGTCCAAAATAATTTTCAAGCCTACGGTACGTTCGGCGCAAACCGTGCACCTATCTTGCCCCGACACTGGCTCCCAACGGAACGAAACAAGATTCAACATGACCCACGTCACCTAGGAGTGCCATCGGGTTCGTCCAAAACAACTTCCGAGCCTATGGTATGTTCGGCACAAACCGTGCACCTATCTTGCACCGACACTGGCTCCCTACAGACCGAAACAAGATTCCACATGACCCACGTCACCTAGGAGTACCATCGGGTGCGTCCAAAACGATTTCCGATCCTACGGTACGTTTGGCGCAAACCATGCACCTATCTTGCGTCAAGATTAGCACCACCTCCAAACGGACCGAAACGAGCTTCCGCTTGAGCCTCATCACCTACGAGTACCATTGGGTGCGTCCAAATTAATTTCTGAGCCTATGGTACACTCAGCGCAAACCGTGCACCTATCTTGCACCGACACCAACACTGTCTCCCAATAGACCGAAACGAGATTCCACTTGACCCACGTCACCTAGGAGTACCATCGGGTGCGTCCAAAATGATTTCCGAGCCTATGGTATGTTCGACGCAAATCGTGCACCTATCTTGCACCGACACTAACACTGTCTCCAAATGGACCGAAACGAGATTCCACATGACCCATGTCACCTACGAGTTCCATCGGGTGCGTCCAAAAGGATTTTCGAGCCTACGGTACGTTTGGCGCAAACCGTGCACCTATCTTTCACCGACACTAGCTCCCAACAGACCGAAATGAGATTCCACTTGACCCACGTCACCTAGGAGTACCATCGGGTGTGTCCAAAACAATTTCTTAGCCTATGGTATGTTCGGCACAATCCGTGCACCTATCTTGCACCGACACTGGCTCCCAACAGACCAAAACGAGATTCCACTTGACCCACGTAACCTAGGAGTACCATCGGGTGCGTCCAAAATGATTTCCGAGCCTATGGTATGTTCCGCACAAACCGTGCACCTATCTTGCACCGACACTGGCTCCCAATAGACCGAAACAAGACTCCACATGACCCACGTCACCTAGGAGTTCCATCAGGTTTGTCCAAAATGATTTCTGAGCCTATGGTATGTTCGGCGCAAACCGTGCACCTACCTTGCACTGACATTGGCTCCCAACAGACCAAAACGAGATTCCACATGACCCACGTCACCTAGGAGTACCATCGGGTGCATCCAAAACAAATTCTGAGCCTATGGTATGTTCAGCCCAAACCGTGCACCTATCTTGCACCGACACTGGCTCCCAACGGACCAAAACAAGACTCCACATGACCCACATCACCTAGGAGTTCCATCGGTTGTGTCCAAAACGATTTCCGTGCCTATGGTATGTTCGGCGCCAACCGTGCACCTATCTTGCATCGACACTGGTTCCCAACAGACCGAACCAAGATTCCACTTGACCCATGTCACCTAGGAGTTCCATCGGGTGCGTCCAAAACAATTTTTGAGCCTACGATATGTTCGACGCAAACCGTGCACCTATCTTGCACCGACACTGGCTCCCAACAGACCGAAACAAGACTCCACATGACCCACGTCACCTAGGAGTTCCATCGGGTGTGTCGAAAATGATTTCCGAGCCTATGGTATGTTCGGCGCAAACCGTGCACCTATCTTGCACCGACATTGGCTCCCAACAGACCGAAACGAGATTCCACATGACCCACGTCACCTAGGAGTACCATCGGGTGCGTCCAAAACAATTTCTGAGCCTATGGTATGTTCGGCGCAAACCGTGCACCTATCTTGCACCGACACTGGCTCCCAACAAACCAAAACGAGATTCCACTTGACCCACGTCACCTAGGAGTACCATCGGGTGCGTCCAAAATGATTTCCGAACCTATGGTATGTTCGACGCAAATCGTGCACCTATCTTGCACCGACACTAACACTGTCTCCAAATGGACCGAAACGAGATTCCACATGACCCATGTCACCTACGAGTTCTATCGGGTGAGTACAAAAGGATTTTCGAGCCTACGGTACGTTTGGCGCAAACCGTGAACCTATCTTGCACCGACACTGGCTCCCAATAGACCAAAACGAGATTCCACTTGACCCACGTCACCCAGGAGTTCCATTGGGTGCGTCCAAAACAATTTCTAAGCCTATGGTATGTTCGGCCCAAACCGTGCACCTATCTTGCACCGACACTGGCTCCCAACAGACCGAAACGAGATTTCACATGACCCACGTCACCTAGGATTACCATCGGGTGCGTCCAAAATGATTTCCGAGCCTATGGTATGTTCGGCACAAACCGTGCACCTATCTTGCACCGACACTGGCTCCCAACAGACTGAAACAAGACTCCACATGACCCACGTCACCTAGGAGTTCCATCGGGTGTGTCCAAAACGATTTTCGAGCCTATGGTATGTTCAGCGCAAACCGTGCACCTATCTTGCACCGACACTGGCTCCCAACAGACCGAAACAAGATTCCACATGACCCACGTCACCTAGGAGTACCATCAGGTGCGTCCAAAACAATTTTTGAGCCTATGGTATGTTCGGCGCAAACCGTGCACCTATCTTGCACTGACATTGGCTCCCAATAGACCGAAACGAGATTCCACATGACCCACGTCACCTAGGAGTACCATCGGGTGCGTCCAAAACAATTTCTGAGCCTATGGTATGTTCGGCGCAAACCGTGCACCTATCTTGCACCGACACTAACACTATCTCCCAACAGACCAAAACGAGATTCCACTTGACCCACATCACCTCGGAGTACCATCGGGTGTGTCCAAAACGATTTCTGAGCCTATGGTATGTTCGGCACAAACCGTGCACCTATCTTGCACCGACACTGGCTCCCAACTGACCAAAACGAGATTCCACTTGACCCACGTCACCTAGGAGTACCATCGGGTGCGTCCAAAATGATTTCTGAGCCTATGGTATGTTCAGCACAAACCGTGCACCTATCTTGCACCGACACTGGCTCCCAACAGACCGAAACAAGACTCCACATGACCCACGTCACCTAGGAGTTCCATCGAGTGTGTCGAAAATGATTTCCGAGCCTATGGTATGTTCGGCGCAAACCGTGCACCTATCTTGCACCGACATTGGCTCCCAACAGACCGAAATGAGATTCCACATGACCCACATCACCTAGGAGTACCATCGGGTGCGTCCAAAACAATTTCTGAGCCTATGGTATGTTCGGCGCAAATCGTGCACCGACACTGGCTCCCAACGGACCGAAACAAGACTCCACATGACCCACATCACCTAGGAGTTCCATCGGTTGTGTCCAAAATGATTTCTGTGCCTATGGTATGTTCGGCGCCAACCGTGCACCTATCTTGCACCGACACTGGCTCCCAACAGACTGAACCAAGATTCCACTTGACCCATGTCACCTAGGGGTTCCATCGAGTGCGTCCAAAATAATTTTCAAGCCTACGGTACGTTCGGCGCAAACCGTGCACCTATCTTGCCCCGACACTGGCTCCCAACGGAACGAAACAAGATTCAACATGACCCACGTCACCTAGGAGTGCCATCGGGTTCGTCCAAAACAACTTCCGAGCCTATGGTATGTTCGGCACAAACCGTGCACCTATCTTGCACCGACACTGGCTCCCTACAGACCGAAACAAGATTCCACATGACCCACGTCACCTAGGAGTACCATCGGGTGCGTCCAAAACGATTTCCGATCCTACGGTACGTTTGGCGCAAACCATGCACCTATCTTGCGTCAAGATTAGCACCACCTCCAAACGGACCGAAACGAGCTTCCGCTTGAGCCTCATCACCTACGAGTACCATTGGGTGCGTCCAAATTAATTTCTGAGCCTATGGTACACTCAGCGCAAACCGTGCACCTATCTTGCACCGACACCAACACTGTCTCCCAATAGACCGAAACGAGATTCCACTTGACCCACGTCACCTAGGAGTACCATCGGGTGCGTCCAAAATGATTTCCGAGCCTATGGTATGTTCGACGCAAATCGTGCACCTATCTTGCACCGACACTAACACTGTCTCCAAATGGACCGAAACGAGATTCCACATGACCCATGTCACCTACGAGTTCCATCGGGTGCGTCCAAAAGGATTTTCGAGCCTACGGTACGTTTGGCGCAAACCGTGCACCTATCTTTCACCGACACTAGCTCCCAACAGACCGAAATGAGATTCCACTTGACCCACGTCACCTAGGAGTACCATCGGGTGTGTCCAAAACAATTTCTTAGCCTATGGTATGTTCGGCACAATCCGTGCACCTATCTTGCACCGACACTGGCTCCCAACAGACCGAAATGAGATTCCACTTGACCCACGTAACCTAGGAGTACCATCGGGTGCGTCCAAAATGATTTCCGAGCCTATGGTATGTTCCGCACAAACCGTGCACCTATCTTGCACCGACACTGGCTCCCAATAGACCGAAACAAGACTCCACATGACCCACGTCACCTAGGAGTTCCATCAGGTTTGTCCAAAATGATTTCTGAGCCTATGGTATGTTCGGCGCAAACCGTGCACCTACCTTGCACTGACATTGGCTCCCAACAGACCAAAACGAGATTCCACATGACCCACGTCACCTAGGAGTACCATCGGGTGCATCCAAAACAAATTCTGAGCCTATGGTATGTTCAGCCCAAACCGTGCACCTATCTTGCACCGACACTGGCTCCCAACGGACCAAAACAAGACTCCACATGACCCACATCACCTAGGAGTTCCATCGGTTGTGTCCAAAACGATTTCCGTGCCTATGGTATGTTCGGCGCCAACCGTGCACCTATCTTGCATCGACACTGGTTCCCAACAGACCGAACCAAGATTCCACTTGACCCATGTCACCTAGGAGTTCCATCGGGTGCGTCCAAAACAATTTTTGAGCCTACGGTATGTTCGACGCAAACCGTGCACCTATCTTGCCCCGACACTGGCTCCCAACGGAACGAAACAAGATTCAACATGACCCACGTCACCTAGGAGTACCATCGGGTTCGTCCAAAACAACTTCTGAGCCTATGGTATGTTCGGCACAAACCGTGCACCTATCTTGCACCGACACTGGCTCCCTACAGACCGAAACGAGATTCCACATGACCCACGTCACCTACGAGTACCATCGGCTGCGTCCAAAACGATTTTCGATCCTACGGTACGTTTGGCGCAAACCATGCACCTATCTTGCGTCAAGATTAGCACCACCTCCAAACGGACCGAAACGAGCTTCCGCTTGAGCCTCATCACCTACGAGTACCATTGGGTGCGTCCAAAATGATTTCTGAGCCTATGGTACACTCGGCGCAAACCGTGCACCTATCTTGCACCGACACCAACACTGTCTCCCAACAGACCGAAACGAGATTCCACTTGACCCACGTCACCTAGGAGTACCATCAGGTGCGTCCAAAACGATTTCTGAGCCTATGGTATGTTTGGCACAAACCGTGCACCTATCTTGCACCGACACTGGCTCCCAACAGACTAAAACGAGATTCCACTTGACCCACGTCACCTAGGAGTACCATCGGGTGCGTCCAAAATGATTTCCGAGCCTATGGTATGTTCGACGCAAATCGTGCACCTATCTTGCACCGACACTAACACTATCTCCAAATGGACCGAAACAAGATTCCACATGACCCATGTCACCTACGAGTTCTATCGGGTGCGTACAAAAGGATTTTCGAGCCTACGGTACGTTTGGCGCAAACCGTGAACCTATCTTGCACCGACACTGGCTCCCAATAGACCGAAACGAGATTCCACTTGACCCACGTCACCCAGGAGTACCATCGGGTGCGTCCAAAATAATTTCTGAGCCTATGGTATGTTTGGCCCAAACCGTGCACCTATCTTGCACCAACACTGGCTCCCAACAGACCGAAACGAGATTTCACATGACCCACGTCACCTAGGAGTACCATCGGGTGCATCCAAAATGATTTCTGAGCCTATGGTTTGTTCGGCACAAACCGTGCACCTATCTTGCACCGACACTGGCTCCCAACAGACCGAAACAAGACTCCACATGACCCACGTCACCTAGGAGTTCCATCGGGTGTGTCCAAAATGATTTCCGTGCCTATGGTATGTTCGGCGCAAACCGTGCACCTATCTTGCACCGACACTGGCTCCCAACAGACTGAAACAAGATTCCACATGACCCACGTCACCTAGGAGTACCATCAGGTGCGTCCAAAAAAATTTTTGAGCCTATGGTATGTTCGGCGCAAACCGTGCACCTATCTTGCACCGACATTGGCTCCCAACAGACCGAAACGAGATTCCACATGACCCACGTCACCTAGGAGTACCATCGGGTGCGTCCAAAACAATTTCTGAGCCTATGGTATGTTCGGCACAAACCGTGCACCTATCTTGCACCGACACTAACACTATCTCCCAACAGACCGAAACGAGATTCCACTTGACCCACATCACCTCGGAGTACCATCGAGTGTGTCCAAAACGATTTCTGAGCCTATGGTATGTTCGGCATAAACCGTGCACCTATCTTGCACCGACACTGGCTCCCAACTGACCAAAACGAGATTCCACTTGACCCACGTCACCTAGGAGTACCATCGGGTGCGTCCAAAATGATTTCCGAGCCTATGGTATGTTCAGCACAAACCGTGCACCTATCTTGCACCGACACTGGCTCCCAACAGACCGAAACAAGACTCCACATGACCCACGTCACCTAGGAGTTCCATCAGGTGTGTCCAAAATGATTTCCGAGCCTATGGTATGTTCGACGCAAACCGTGCACCTATCTTGCACCGACATTGGCTCCCAACAGACCGAAACAAGATTCCACATGACCCACATCACCTAGGAGTACCATCGGGTGCGTCCAAAACAATTTCTGAGCCTATGGTATGTTCGGCGCAAATCGTGCACCTATCTTGCACCGACACTGGCTCCCAACGGACCGAAACAAGACTCCACATGACCCACATCACCTAGGAGTTCCATCGGTTGTGTCCAAAATGATTTCCGTGCCAATGGTATGTTCGGCGCCAACCGTGCACCTATCTTGCACCGACACTAGCTCCCAACAGACTGAACCAAGATTCCACTTGACCCATGTCACCTAGGAGTTCCATCAAGTGTGTCCAAAACAATTTTCGAGCCTACGGTACGTTCGGCGCAAACCGTGCACCTATCTTGCCCCGACACTGGCTCCCAATGGAACGAAACAAGATTCAACATGACCCACGTCACCTAGGAGTGCCATCGGGTTCGTCCAAAACAACTTCCGAGCCTATGGTATGTTCGGCACAAACCGTGCACCTATCTTGCACCGACACTAGCTCCCTACAGACCGAAACGAGATTCCACATGACCCACATCACCTAGGAGTACCATCGGGTGCGTCCAAAACGATTTCCGATCCTACGGTACGTTTGGCGCAAACCATGCACCTATCTTGCGTCAAGATTAGCACCACCTCCAAACGGACCGAAACGAGCTTCCGCTTGAGCCTCATCACCTACGAGTACCATTGGGTGCGTCCAAATTGATTTATGAGCCTATGGTACACTCGGCGCAAACCGTGCACCAATCTTGCACCGACACCAACACTGTCTCCCAACAGACCGAAACGAGATTCCACTTGACCCACGTCACCTAGGAGTACCATTAGGTGCGTCCAAAACGATTTTTGAGCCTATGGTATGTTCGACACAAACCGTGCACCTATCTTGCACCGACACTGGCTCCCAACAGACCAAAACGAGATTCCACTTGACCCACGTCACCTAGGAGTACCATCGGGTGCGTCCAAAATGATTTCCGAGCCTATGGTATGTTCGACGCAAATTGTGCACCTATCTTACACCGACACTAACACTGTCTCCAAATGGACCGAAACGAGATTCCACATGACCCATGTCACCTACGAGTTCCATCGGGTGCGTCCAAAAGGATTTTCGAGCCTACGGTACGTTTGGCGCAAACCGTGCACCAATCTTTCACCGACACTGGCTCCCAACAGACCGAAACGAGATTCCACTTGACCCACGTCACCTAGGAGTACCATCGGGTGTGTCCAAAATGATTTCTTAGCCTATGGTATGTTCAGCACAAACCGTGCACCTATCTTGCACCGACACTGGCTCCCAACAGACCAAAACGAGATTCCACTTGACCCACGTAACCTAGGAGTACCATCGGGTGCGTCCAAAATTATTTCCGAGCCTATGGTATGTTCAGCACAAACCGTGCACCTATCTTGCATCGACACTGGCTCCCAATAGACCGAAACAAGACTCAACATGACCCACGTCACCTAGGAGTTCCATCAGGTGTGTCCAAAATGATTTCCGAGCCTATGGTATGTTCGGCGCAAACCGTGCACCTACCTTGCACTGACATTGGCTCCCAACAGACCGAAACGAGATTCCACATGACCCACGTCACCTAGGAGTACCATCGGGTGCATCCAAAACAAATTCTGAGCCTATGGTATGTTTGGCGCAAACCGTGCACCTATCTTGCACCGACACTGGCTCCCAACGGACCAAAACAAGACTCCACATGACCCACATCACCTAGGAGTTCCATCGGTTGTGTCCAAAACGATTTCCGTGCCTATGGTATGTTCGGCGCCAACCGTGCACCTATCTTGCACCGACACTGGTTCCCAACAGACCGAACCAAGATTCCACTTGACCCATGTCACCTAGGAGTTCCATCGGGTGCGTCCAAAACAATTTTTGAGCCTACGGTACGTTCGGCGCAAACCTTGCACCTATCTTGCCCCGACACTGGCTCCCAACGGAATGAAACAAGATTCAACATGACCCACGTCACCTAGGAGTACCATCGGGTTTGTCCAAAACAACTTCCGAGCCTATGGTATGTTCGGCATAAACCGTGCACCTATCTTGCACCGACACTGGCTCCCTACAGACCGAAACGAGATTCCACATGACCCAAGTCACCTACGAGTACCATCGTCTGCGTCCAAAACGATTTTCGATCCTACGGTACGTTTGGCGCAAACCATGCACCTATCTTGCGTCAAGATTAGCACCACCTCCAAACGGACCGAAACGAGCTTCCACTTGAGCCTCATCACCTACGAGTACCATTGGGTGCGTCCAAAATGATTTCTAAGCCTATGGTACACTCGGCGCAAACCGTGCACCTATCTTGCACCGACACCAACACTATCTCCCAACAGACCGAAACAAGATTCCACTTGACCCACGTCACCTAGGAGTACCATCAGGTGCGTCCAAAACGATTTCTGAGCCTATGGTATGTTCGGCACAAACCGTGCACCTATCTTGCACCGACACTGGCTCCCAACAGACCAAAACGAGATTCCACTTGACCCACGTCACCTAGGAGTACCATTGGGTGTGTCCAAAATGATTTCCGAGCCTATGGTATGTTCGACGCAAATCGTGCACCTATCTTGCACCGACACTAACACTGTCTCCAAATGGACCGAAACGAGATTCCACATGACCCATGTCACCTACGAGTTCTATCGGGTGCGTACAAAAGGATTTTCGAGCCTACGGTACGTTTGGCGCAAACCGTGAACCTATCTTGCACCGACACTGGCTCCCAATAGACCGAAACGAGATTCCACTTGACCCATGTTACCCAGGAGTACCATCGGGTGCGTCCAAAACAATTTCTGAGCCTATGGTATGTTTGGCCCAAACCGTGCACCTATCTTGCACCGACACTGGCTCCCAACAGACCGAAACGAGATTTCACATGACCCACGTCACCTAGGAGTACCATCGGGTGCGTCCAAAATGATTTCCGAGCCTATGGTATGTTCGGCACAAACCGTGCACCTATCTAGCACCGACACTGGCTCCCAACAGACCGAAACAAGACTCCACATGACCCACGTCACCTAGGAGTTCCATCGGGTGTGTCCAAAATGATTTCCGAGCCTATGGTATGTTCGACGCAAACCGTGCACCTATCTTGCACCGACACTGGCTCCCAACAGACCGAAACAAGATTCCACATGACCCACGTCACCTAGGAGTACCATCGGGTGCATCCAAAACAATTTTTGAGCCTATGTTATGTTCGGCGCAAACCGTGCACCTATCTTGCACCGACACAGGCTCCCAACAGACCGAAACGAGATTCCACATGACCCACGTCACCTAGGAGTACCATCGGGTGCGTCCAAAACGATTTCCGAGCCTATGCTATGTTCAGCGCAAACCGTGCACCTATCTTGCACCGACACTGGCTCCCAACGGACCGAAACAAGACTCCACATGACCCACATCACCTAGGAGTTCCATCGGTTGTGTCCAAAATGATTTCCGAGCCTATGGTATGTTCGGCGCCAACCGTGCACCTATCTTGCATCGACACTGGCTCCCAACAGATCGAACTAAGATTCCACTAGACCCATGTCACCTAGGAGTTCCATCGGGTGCGTCCAAAATAATTTTCGAGCCTACGGTACGTTCGGCGCAAACCGTTGACCTATCTTGCCCCGACACTGGCTCCCAACAGAACGAAACGATATTCCACATGACCCACGTCACCAAGGAGTACCATCGGGTGCGTCCAAAGTGATTTCCGAGCCTATGGTATGTTCGGTGCAAACCGTGCACCTATGTTGCACCAACACTGGCTCCCAACAGACCGAAACAAGATTCCACATGACCCACGTCACCTAGGAGTACCATCGGGTGCGTCCAAAATGATTTCCGAGCCTATGGTATGTTCAGCGCAAAATCGTGCACCTATCTTGCCCCAACACTGGCTCCCAACAGAACGAAACAAGATTCAACATGACCCACGTCACCTAGGAGTGCCATCGGGTTCGTCCAAAACAACTTCCGAGCCTATGGTATGTTCGGCACAAACCGTGCACCTATCTTGCACCGACACTGGCTCCCTATAGACCGAAACGAGATTCCACATGACCCACGTCACCTAGGAGTACCATCGGGTGCGTCCAAAACGATTTCCGATCCTACGGTACGTTTGGCGCAAACCATGCACCTATCTTGCGTCAAGATTAGCACCACCTGCAAACGGACCGAAACGAGCTTCCGCTTGAGCCTCATCACCTACGAGTACCATTGGGTGCGTCCAAATTGATTTCTGAGCCTATGGTACACTCAGCGCAAACCGTGCACCTATCTTGCACCGACACCAACACTGTCTCCCAACAGACCGAAACGAGATTCCACTTGACCCACGTCACCTAGGAGTACCATCGGGTGCGTCCAAAACGATTTCTGAGCCTATGGTATGTTTGGCACAAACCGTGCACCTATCTTGCACCGACACTGGCTCCCAACAGACCAAAACGAGATTCCACTTGACCCACGTCACCCAGGAGTACCATCGGGCGCGTCCAAAATGATTTCCGAGCCTATGGTATGTTCGACGCAAATCGTGCACCTATCTTGCACCGACACTAACACTGTCTCCAAATGGACCGAAACGAGATTCCACATGACCCATGTCACCTACGAGTTCCATCGGGTGCGTCCAAAAGGATTTTCGATCCTACGGTACGTTTGGCGCAAACCGTGCACCTATCTTTCACCGACACTGGCTCCCAACAGACCGAAACGAGATTCCACTTGACCCACGTCACCTAGGAGTACCATCGGGTGTGTCCAAAACGATTTCTTAGCCTATGGTATGTTCAGCACAAACCGTGCACCTATCTTGCACCGACACTGGCTCCCAACAGACCAAAACGAGGTTCCACTTGACCCACGTAACCTAGGAGTACCATCGGGTGCGTCCAAAATTATTTCTGTGCCTATGGTATGTTCAGCACAAACCGTGCACCTATCTTGCATCGACACTGGCTCCCAATAGACCGAAACAAGACTCAACATGACCCACGTCACCTAGGAGTTCCATCAGGTGTGTCCAAAATGATTTCCGAGCCTATGGTATGTTCGGCGCAAACCGTGCACCTACCTTGCACTGACATTGGCTCCCAACAGACCGAAACGAGATTCCACATGACCCACGTCACCTAGGAGTACCATCGGGTGCATCCAAAACAAATTCTGAGCCTATGGTATGTTTGGCGCAAACCGTGCACCTATCTTGCACCGACACTGGCTCCCAACGGACCAAAACAAGACTCCACATGACCCACATCACCTAGGAGTTCCATCGGTTGTGTCCAAAACGATTTCCGTGCCTATGGTATGTTCGGCGCCAACCGTGCACCTATCTTGCACCGACACTGGTTCCCAACAGACCGAACCAAGATTCCACTTGACCCATGTCACCTAGGAGTTCCATCGGGTGCGTCCAAAACAATTTTTGAGCCTACGGTACGTTCGGCGCAAACCTTGCACCTATCTTGCCCCGACACTGGCTCCCAACGGAATGAAACAAGATTCAACATGACCCACGTCACCTAGGAGTACCATCGGGTTTGTCCAAAACAACTTCCGAGCCTATGGTATGTTCGGCATAAACCGTGCACCTATCTTGCACCGACACTGGCTCCCTACAGACCGAAACGAGATTGCACATGACCCACGTCACCTACGAGTACCATCGGCTGCGTCCAAAACGATTTTCGATCCTACGGTACGTTTGGCGCAAACCATGCACCTATCTTGCGTCAAGATTAGCACCACCTCCAAACGGACCGAAACGAGCTTCCACTTGAGCCTCATCACCTACGAGTACCATTGGGTGCGTCCAAAATGATTTCTAAGCCTATGGTACACTCGGCGCAAACCGTGCACCTATCTTGCACCGACACCAACACTGTCTCCCAACAGACCGAAACGCGATTCCACTTGACCCACGTCACCTAGGAGTACCATCAGGTGCGTCCAAAACGATTTCTGAGCCTATGGTATGTTCGGCACAAACCGTGCACCTATCTTGCACCGACACTGGCTCCCAACAGACCAAAACGAGATTCCACTTGACCCACGTCACCTAGGAGTACCATTGGGTGCGTCCAAAATGATTTCTGAGCCTATGGTATGTTCGACGCAAATCGTGCACCTATCTTGCACCGACACTAACACTGTCTCCAAATGGACCGAAACGAGATTCCACATGACCCATGTCACCTACGAGTTCTATCGGGTGCGTACAAAAGGATTTTCGAGCCTACGGTACGTTTGGCGCAAACTGTGAACCTATCTTGCACCGACACTGGCTCCCAATAGACCGAAACGAGATTCCACTTGACCCACGTCACCCAGGAGTACCATCGGGTGCGTCCAAAACAATTTCTGAGCCTATGGTATGTTCGGCCCAAACCGTGCACCTATCTTGCACCGACACTGGCTCCCAACAGACCGAAACGAGATTTCACATGACCCAGGTCACCTAGGAGTACCATCGGGTGCGTCCAAAATGATTTCCGATCCTACGGTACGTTTGGCGCAAACCGTGCACCTATCTTGCACCGACACTGGCTCCCAACAGACCGAAACAAGATTCCACATGACCCACGTCACCTAGGAGTACCATCGGGTGCATCCAAAACAATTTCTGAGCCTATGTTATGTTCGGCGCAAACCGTGCACCTATCTTGCACCGACACTAACACTATCTCCCAACAGACCGAAACGAGATTCCACTTGACCCACATCACCTCAGAGTACCATCGGGTGTGTCCAAAACGATTTCTGAGCCTATGGTATGTTCGGCACAAACCGTGCACCTATCTTGCACTGACACTGGCTCCCAACTGACCAAAACGAGATTCCACTTGACCCACGTCACCTAGGAGTACCATCGAGTGCGTCCAAAATGATTTCCGAGCCTATGGTATGTTCAGCACAAACCGTGCACCTATCTTGCACCGACACTGGCTTCCAATAGACCAAAACAAGACTCCACATGACCCACGTCACCTAGGAGTTCCATCGGGTGTGTCCAAAATGATTTCTGAGCCTATGGTATGTTCGGCGCAAACCGTGCACCTATCTTGCACTGACATTGGCTCCCAATAGACTGAAACGAGATTCCACATGACCCACGTCACCTAGGAGTACCATCGGGTGCGTCTAAAACAATTTCAGAGCCTATGGTATGTTCGGCGCAAACCGTGCACCTATCTTGCACCGACACAGGCTCCCAACGGACCGAAACAAGACTCCACATGACCCACGTCACCTAGGAGTACCATCGGTTGTGTCCAAAACGATTTCCATGCCTATGGTATGTTCGGCGCCAAACCGTGCACCTATCTTGCACCGACACTGGCTCCCAACAGACCGAACCAAGATTCCACTTGACCCATGTCACCTAGGAGTTCCATCGGGTGCGTCCAAAACAATTTTCGAGCCTACGGTACGTTCGGTACAAACCATGCACCTATCTTGCCCCGACACTAGCTCCTAACGGAACGAAACGAGATTCAACATGACCCACGTCACCTAGGAGTACCATCGGGTTCGTCCAAAACAACTTCCGAGCCTATGGTATGTTCAGCACAAACCGTGCACTTATCTTGCACCGACACTGGCTCCCAACGGACCGAAACGAGATTCCACATGACCCACGTCAGCTAGGAGTACCATCGGGTGCATCCAAAATGATTTCCGAGCCTATGGTATGTTCGGCGTAAACCGTCCACCTATCTTGCACCGACACTGGCTCCCAACGGACCGAAACAAGACTCCACATGACCCACGTCACCTAGGAGTTCCATCGGGTGTATCCAAAATGATTTCCGAGCCTATGGTATGTTCGACGCAAACCGTGCACCTATCTTGCACCGACACAGGCTCCCAACAGACCGAAACGAGATTCCACATGACCCACGTCACCTAGGAGTACCATCGGGTGCGTCCAAAACGATTTCCGAGCCTATGCTATGTTCAGCGCAAACCGTGCACCTATCTTGCACCGACACTGGCTCCCAACGGACCGAAATAAGACTCCACATGACCCACATCACCTAGGAGTTCCATCGGTTGTGTCCAAAATGATTTCCGAGCCTATGGTATGTTCGGCGCCAACCGTGCACCTAACTTGCATCGACACTGGCTCCCAACAGATCGAACTAAGATTCCACTAGACCCATGTCACCTAGGAGTTCCATCGGGTGCGTCCAAAATAATTTTGGAGCCTACGGTACGTTCGGCGCAAACCGTTGACCTATCTTGCCCCGACACTGGCTCCCAACAGAACGAAACGATATTCCACATGACCCACGTCACCAAGGAGTACCATCGGGTGCGTCCAAAG
The DNA here is from genome assembly GCF_019320115.1 of Miscanthus floridulus. Lineage (NCBI taxonomy): Eukaryota > Viridiplantae > Streptophyta > Magnoliopsida > Poales > Poaceae > Miscanthus > Miscanthus floridulus. The sequence continues at coordinate 110,740 of NW_027097819.1, read as the reverse complement.
TGATTTCCGAGCCTATGGTATGTTCGGCGCAAACCGTGCACCTATGTTGCACCGACACTGGCTCCCAACAGACCGAAACAAGATTCCACATGACCCACGTCACCTAGGAGTACCATCGGTTATGTCCAAAATGATTTCCGAGCCTATGGTATGTTCGGCGCTAACCGTGCACCTATCTCGCACCGACACTGGCTCCCAACAGACCGAACCAAGATTCCACTTGACCCATGTCACCTAGGAGTTCCATCGGGTGCGTCCAAAACAATTTTCGAGCCTACGGTACGTTCGGCGCAAACCGTGGACCTATCTTGCCCCGACACTGGCTCCCAACAGACCAAAACGAGATTCAACATGACCCACGTCACCTAGGAGTACCATCGGGTGTGTCCAAAATGATTTTCGAGCCTATGGTATGTTCGACGCAAATCGTGCACCTATCTTGCACCGACACTAACACTGTCTCCAAATGGACAGAAACGAGATTCCACATGACCCATGTCACCTAGGAGTTCCATCGGGTGCGTCCAAAAGGATTTTCGAGCCTACGGTACGTTTGGCGCAAACTGTGCACCTATCTTGCACCGACACTGGCTCCCAACACACCGAAACGAGATTCCACTTGACCCACGTCACCTAGGAGTACCATCGGGTACGTCTAAAATGATTTCTGAGCCTATGGTATGTTCGGCCGAAACCGTGCACCTGTCTTGCACCGACACTGGCTCCCAACAGACCGAAATGAGATTCCACATGACCCACGTCACCTAGGAGTACCATCGGGTGCGTCCAATATGATTTCCGAGCCTATGGTATGTTCGGCACAAACCGTGCACCTATCTTGCACCGACACTAGCTCCCAACAGACCGAAACAAGACTCCACATGACCCACGTCACCTAGGAGTTCCATCGGGTGTGTCCAAAACGATTTCCGAGCCTATGGTATGTTCGGCGCAAACCGTGCACCTATCTTGGACCGACATTGGCTCCAAACAGACCAAAACGAGATTCCACATGACCCACGTCAGCTAGGAGTACCATCGGGTGCGTCCAAAATGATTTCCGAGCCTATGGTATGTTCGGCACAAACCGTGCACCTATCTTGCACCGACACTGGCTCCCAACAGACCGAAACAAGACTCCACATGACCCACGTCACCTAGGAGTTCCATCGGGTGTGTCCAAAACGATTTCCGAGCCTATGGTATGTTCGGCGCAAACCGTGCACCTATCTTAGACCGACATTGGCTCCCAACAGACCGAAACGAGATTCCACATGACCCATGTCACCTAGGAGTACCATCGGGTGCGTCCAAAACAATTTCTGAGCCTATGGTATGTTCGGCGCAAACCATGCACCTATCTTGCACCAACACTAACACTGTCTCCCAACAGACCGAAACGAGATTCCACTTGACCCACGTCACCTAGGAGTACCATCGGGTGCGTCCAAAACGATTTCTGAGCGTATGGTATGTTCGGCACAAACCGTGCACCTATCTTGCATCGACACTGGCTCCCAACAGACCAAAACGAGATTACATTTGACCCACATCACCTAGGAGTACCATCGGGTGCGTCCAAAATGATTTCCGAGCCTATGGTATGTTCGGCGCAAATCGTGCACCTATCTTGCACCGACACTAACACTGTCTCCAAATGGACCGAAACCAGATTCCACATGACCCATGTCACCTAGGAGTTCCATCGGGTGCATCCAAAAGGATTTTTGAGCCTACGGTACGTTCGGCGCAAACCGTGCACCTATCTTGCCCCGACATTAACAATGTCTCCAAATCGACCGAAACGAGATTCCACATGACCCATGTCACCTAGGAGTTCCATCGGGTGCATCCAAAAGGATTTTTGAGCCTACGGTATGTTCGGCGCAAACCGTGCACCTATCTTGCACCGACACTAGCTCCCAATGGACCGAAACGAGATTCAACATGACCCACGTCACCAAGGAGTACCATCGGGTGCGTCCAAAATAATTTCTGAGCCTATGGTATGTTCGGCACAAACCGTGCACCTATCTTGCACCAACACTGGCTCCCAACAGACCAAAACAAGATTCCACTTGACCCACATCACCTAGGGTACCATCGGGTGCATCCAAAATGATTTCTGAGCCTATGGTATGTTCGGCACAAACCGTGCACCTATCTTGCACCGACACTAGCTCCCAACGGACCGAAACAAGACTCCACATGACCCACGTCACCTAGGAGTTCCATCTGTTGTGTCCAAAACAATTTCCGAGCCTATGGTATGTTCGGCGCCAACCGTGCACCTATCTTGCACCGACACAGGCTCCCAACAGACCGAAACGAGATTCCACATGACCCACGTCACCTAGGAGTACCATCGGGTGCGTCCAAAATGATTTCCGAGCCTATGGTATGTTCAGCACAAACCGTGCACCTATCTTGCACCGACACTGGCTCCCAACGGACCGAAACAAGACTCCACATGTCCCACATCACCTAGGAGTTCCATCGGTTGTGTCCAAAACGATTTCCGAGCCTATGGTATGTTCGGCACCAACCGTGCACCTATCTTGCACCGACACTGGCTCCCAACAGACCGAAACGAGATTACACTTGACCCACATCACCTAAGAGTACCATCGGGTGCGTCCAAAATGATTTCCGAGCCTATGGTATGTTCGGCGCAAATCGTGCACCTATCTTGCACCGACACTAACACTGTCTCCAAATGGACCGAAACCAGATTCCACATGACCCATGTCACCTAGGAGTTCCATCGGGTGCATCCAAAAGGATTTTCGAGCCTACAGTACGTTCGGTGCAAACCGTGCACCTATCTTGCCCCGACATTAACAATGTCTCCAAATCGACCGAAACGAGATTCCACATGACCCATGTCACCTAGGAGTTCCATCGGGTGCATCCAAAAGGATTTTTGAGCCTACGGTATGTTCGGCGCAAACCGTGCACCTATCTTGCACCGACACTAGCTCCCAATGGACCGAAACGAGATTCAACATGACCCACGTCACCTAGGAGTACCATCGGGTGCGTCCAAAATAATTTCTGAGCCTATGGTATGTTCGGCACAAACCGTGCACCTATCTTGCACCGACACTGGCTCCCAACAGACCAAAACAAGATTCCACTTGACCCACATCACCTAGGAGTACCATCGGGTGCGTCCAAAATGATTTCTGAGCCTATGGTATTCTGCACAAACCGTGCACCTATCTTGCACCGACACTAGCTCCCAACGGACCGAAACAAGACTCCACATGACCCACGTCACCTAGGAGTTCCATCGGTTGTGTCCAAAACAATTTCCGAGCCTATGGTATGGTCGGCGCCAACCGTGCACCTATCTTGCACCGACACAGGCTCCCAACAGACCGAAACGAGATTCCACATGACCCACGTCACCTAGGAGTACCATCGGGTGCGTCCAAAATGATTTCCGAGCCTATGGTATGTTCAGCACAAACCGTGCACCTATCTTGCACCGACACTGGCTCCCAACGGACCGAAACAAGACTCCACATGTCCCACATCACCTAGGAGTTCCATCGGTTGTGTCCAAAATGATTTCCGAGCCTATGGTATGTTCGGCACCAACCGTGCACCTATCTTGCACCGACACTGGCTCCCAACAGACCGAACCAAGATTCCACTTGACCCATGTCACCTAGGAGTTCCAACGGGTGCGTCCAAAACGATTTCCGATCCTACGGTACGTTTGGCGCAAACAATGCACCTATCTTGCGTCAAGATTAGCACCACCTCCAAACGGACCGAAACGAGCTTCCGCTTGAGCCTCATCACCTACGAGTACCATTGGGTGCGTCCAAAATGATTTCTGAGCCAATGGTACACTCGGCGCAAACCGTGCACCTATCTTGCACCGACACCAACACTGTCTCCCAACAGACCAAAACGAGATTCCACTTGACCCACGTCACCTAGGAGTACCATCGGGTGCGTCCAAAACAATTTCTGAGCCTATGGTATGTTCGGCACAAACCGTGCACCTATCTTGCACCGACACTGGCTCCCAATAGACCAAAACAAGATTCCACTTGACCCACGTCACCTAGGAGTACCATTGGGTGCGTCCAAAATGATTTCCGAGCCTGTGGTATGTTCGACGCAAATCGTGCACCTATCTTGCACCGACACTAACACTGTCTCCAAATGGACCGAAACGAGATTCCACATGACCCATGTCACCTAGGAGTTCCATCGGGTGCGTCCAAAATGATTTCTGAGCCTATGGTATGTTCAGCACAAACCGTGCACCTATCTTGCACCGACACTGGCTCCCAACAGACCGAAACAAGACTCCACATGACCCACGTCACCTAGGAGTTCCATCGGGTGTGTCCAAAATGATTTCCGAGCCTATGGTATGTTCGGTGCAAACCGTGCACCTATCTTGGACCGACATTGACTCCCAACAGCCCGAAACGAGATTCCACATGACCCACGTCACCTAGGAGTACCATCGGGTGCGTCCAAAACAATTTCTGAGCCTATGGTATGTTCAGCGCAAACCGTACACCTATCTTGCACCAACACTAACACTGTCTCCCAACAGACCGAAACGAGATTCCACTTGACCCACGTCACCTAGGAGTACCATCTGGTGCGTCCAAAATGATTTCTGAGCCTATGGTATGTTCGGCACAAACCGTGCACCTATCTTGCACCGACACTGGCTCCCAACAGACCAAAACGAGATTCCACATGACCCACGTCACCTAGGAGTACCATCGGGTGCGTCCAAAACGATTTCCGATCCTACGGTACGTTTGGCGCAAACAATGCACCTATCTTGCGTCAAGATTAGCACCACCTCCAAACGGACCGAAATGAGCTTCTGCTTGAGCCTCATCACCTACGAGTACCATTGGGTGCGTCCAAAATGATTTATGAGCCTATGGTACACTCGGCGCAAACCATGCACCTATCTTGCACCGACACCAACACTGTCTCCCAACAGACCAAAACGAGATTCCACTAGACCCACGTCACCTAGGAGTACCATCGGGTGCGTCCAAAACAATTTCTGAGCCTATGCTATGTTCGGCACAAACCGTGCACCTATCTTGCACCGACACTGGCTCCCAATAGACCAAAACAAGATTCCACTTGACCCACGTCACCTAGGAGTACCATTGGGTGCGTCCAAAATGATTTCCGAGCCTATGGTATGTTCGAAGCAAATCGTGCACCTATCTTGCACCGACACTAACACTGTCTCCAAATGGATCGAAACGAGATTCCACATGACCCATGTCACCTAGGAGTTCCATCGGGTGCGTCCAAAATGATTTCCGAGCCTATGGTATGTTCGGCACAAACCGTGCACCTATCTTGCACCGACACTGGCTCCCAACAGACCGAAACAAGACTCCACATGACCCACGTCACCTAGGAGTTCCATCGGGTGTGTCCAAAATGATTTCCGAGCCTATGGTATGTTTGGCCGAAACCGTGCACCTGTCTTGCACCGACACTGGCTCCCAACAGACCGAAATGAGATTCCACATGACCCACGTCACCTAGGAGTACCATCGGGTGCGTCCAATATGATTTCCGAGCCTATGGTATGTTCGGCACAAACCGTGCACCTATCTTGCACCGACACTAGCTCCCAACAGACCGAAACAAGACTCCACATGACCCACGTCACCTAGGAGTTCCATCGGGTGTGTCCAAAACGATTTCCGAGCCTATGGTATGTTCGGCGCAAACCGTGCACCTATCTTGGACCGACATTGGCTCCAAACAGACCAAAACGAGATTCCACATGACCCACGTCAGCTAGGAGTACCATCGGGTGCGTCCAATATGATTTCCGAGCCTATGGTATGTTCGGCACAAACCGTGCACCTATCTTGCACCGACACTGGCTCCCAACAGACCGAAACAAGACTCCACATGACCCACGTCACCTAGGAGTACCATCGGGTGCGTCCAAAATAATTTCTGAGCCTATGGTATGTTCGGCACAAACCGTGCACCTATCTTGCACCGACACTGGCTCCCAACAGACCAAAACAAGATTCCACTTGACCCACATCACCTAGGAGTACCATCGGGTGCGTCCAAAATGATTTCTGAGCCTATGGTATTCTGCACAAACCGTGCACCTATCTTGCACCGACACTAGCTCCCAACGGACCGAAACAAGACTCCACATGACCCACGTCACCTAGGAGTTCCATCGGTTGTGTCCAAAACAATTTCCGAGCCTATGGTATGGTCGGCGCCAACCGTGCACCTATCTTGCACCGACACAGGCTCCCAACAGACCGAAACGAGATTCCACATGACCCACGTCACCTAGGAGTACCATCGGGTGCGTCCAAAATGATTTCCGAGCCTATGGTATGTTCAGCACAAACCGTGCACCTATCCTGCACCGACACTGGCTCCCAACGGACCGAAACAAGACTCCACATGTCCCACATCACCTAGGAGTTCCATCGGTTGTGTCCAAAATGATTTCCGAGCCTATGGTATGTTCGGCACCAACCGTGCACCTATCTTGCACCGACACTGGCTCCCAACAGACCGAACCAAGATTCCACTTGACCCATGTCACCTAGGAGTTCCATCGGGTGCGTCCAAAACGATTTCCGATCCTACGGTACGTTTGGCGCAAACAATGCACCTATCTTGCGTCAAGATTAGCACCACCTCCAAACGGACCGAAACGAGCTTCCGCTTGAGCCTCATCACCTACGAGTACCATTGGGTGCGTCCAAAATGATTTCTGAGCCTATGGTACACTCGGCGCAAACCGTGCACCTATCTTGCACCGACACCAACACTGTCTCCCAACAGACCAAAACGAGATTCCACTTGACCCACGTCACCTAGGAGTACCATCGGGTGCGTCCAAAACAATTTCTGAGCCTATGGTATGTTCGGCACAAACCGTGCACCTATCTTGCACCGACACTGGCTCCCAATAGACCAAAACAAGATTCCACTTGACCCACGTCACCTAGGAGTACCATTGGGTGCGTCCAAAATGATTTCCGAGCCTGTGGTATGTTCGACGCAAATCGTGCACCTATCTTGCACCGACACTAACACTGTCTCCAAATGGACCGAAACGAGATTCCACATGACCCATGTCACCTAGGAGTTCCATCGGGTGCGTCCAAAATGATTTCTGAGCCTATGGTATGTTCGGCACAAACCGTGCACCTATCTTGCACCGACACTGGCTCCCAATAGACCAAAACAAGATTCCACTTGACCCACATCACCTAGGAGTACCATTGGGTGCGTCCAAAATGATTTCCGAGCCTGTGGTATGTTCGACGCAAATCGTGCACCTATCTTGCACCGACACTAACACTGTCTCCAAATGGACCGAAACGAGATTCCACATGACCCATGTCACCTAGGAGTTCCATCGGGTGCGTCCAAAATGATTTCTGAGCCTATGGTATGTTCAGCACAAACCGTGCACCTATCTTGCACCGACACTGGCTCCCAACAGACCGAAACAAGACTCCACATGACCCACGTCACCTAGGAGTTCCATCGGGTGTGTCCAAAATGATTTCCGAGCCTATGGTATGTTCGGTGCAAACCGTGCACCTATCTTGGACCGACATTGACTCCCAACAGCCCGAAACGAGATTCCACATGACCCACGTCACCTAGGAGTACCATCGGGTGCGTCCAAAACAATTTCTGAGCCTATGGTATGTTCAGCGCAAACCGTACACCTATCTTGCACCAACACTAACACTGTCTCCCAACAGACCGAAACGAGATTCCACTTGACCCACGTCACCTAGGAGTACCATCTGGTGCGTCCAAAATGATTTCTGAGCCTATGGTATGTTCGGCACAAACCGTGCACCTATCTTGCACCGACACTGGCTCCCAACAGACCAAAACGAGATTCCACATGACCCACGTCACCTAGGAGTACCATCGGGTGCGTCCAAAACGATTTCCGATCCTACGGTACGTTTGGCGCAAACAATGCACCTATCTTGCGTCAAGATTAGCACCACCTCCAAACGGACCGAAATGAGCTTCTGCTTGAGCCTCATCACCTACGAGTACCATTGGGTGCGTCCAAAATGATTTATGAGCCTATGGTACACTCGGCGCAAACCATGCACCTATCTTGCACCGACACCAACACTGTCTCCCAACAGACCAAAACGAGATTCCACTAGACCCACGTCACCTAGGAGTACCATCGGGTGCGTCCAAAACAATTTCTGAGCCTATGCTATGTTCGGCACAAACCGTGCACCTATCTTGCACCGACACTGGCTCCCAATAGACCAAAACAAGATTCCACTTGACCCACGTCACCTAGGAGTACCATTGGGTGCGTCCAAAATGATTTCCGAGCCTATGGTATGTTCGAAGCAAATCGTGCACCTATCTTGCACCGACACTAACACTGTCTCCAAATGGATCGAAACGAGATTCCACATGACCCATGTCACCTAGGAGTTCCATCGGGTGCGTCCAAAATGATTTCCGAGCCTATGGTATGTTCGGCACAAACCGTGCACCTATCTTGCACCGACACTGGCTCCCAACAGACCGAAACAAGACTCCACATGACCCACGTCACCTAGGAGTTCCATCGGGTGTGTCCAAAATGATTTCCGAGCCTATGGTATGTTTGGCCGAAACCGTGCACCTGTCTTGCACCGACACTGGCTCCCAACAGACCGAAATGAGATTCCACATGACCCACGTCACCTAGGAGTACCATCGGGTGCGTCCAATATGATTTCCGAGCCTATGGTATGTTCGGCACAAACCGTGCACCTATCTTGCACCGACACTAGCTCCCAACAGACCGAAACAAGACTCCACATGACCCACGTCACCTAGGAGTTCCATCGGGTGTGTCCAAAACGATTTCCGAGCCTATGGTATGTTCGGCGCAAACCGTGCACCTATCTTGGACCGACATTGGCTCCAAACAGACCAAAACGAGATTCCACATGACCCACGTCAGCTAGGAGTACCATCGGGTGCGTCCAATATGATTTCCGAGCCTATGGTATGTTCGGCACAAACCGTGCACCTATCTTGCACCGACACTGGCTCCCAACAGACCGAAACAAGACTCCACATGACCCACGTCACCTAGGAGTACCATCGGGTGCGTCCAAAATAATTTCTGAGCCTATGGTATGTTCGGCACAAACCGTGCACCTATCTTGCACCGACACTGGCTCCCAACAGACCAAAACAAGATTCCACTTGACCCACATCACCTAGGAGTACCATCGGGTGCGTCCAAAATGATTTCTGAGCCTATGGTATTCTGCACAAACCGTGCACCTATCTTGCACCGACACTAGCTCCCAACGGACCGAAACAAGACTCCACATGACCCACGTCACCTAGGAGTTCCATCGGTTGTGTCCAAAACAATTTCCGAGCCTATGGTATGGTCGGCGCCAACCGTGCACCTATCTTGCACCGACACAGGCTCCCAACAGACCGAAACGAGATTCCACATGACCCACGTCACCTAGGAGTACCATCGGGTGCGTCCAAAATGATTTCCGAGCCTATGGTATGTTCAGCACAAACCGTGCACCTATCCTGCACCGACACTGGCTCCCAACGGACCGAAACAAGACTCCACATGTCCCACATCACCTAGGAGTTCCATCGGTTGTGTCCAAAATGATTTCCGAGCCTATGGTATGTTCGGCACCAACCGTGCACCTATCTTGCACCGACACTGGCTCCCAACAGACCGAACCAAGATTCCACTTGACCCATGTCACCTAGGAGTTCCATCGGGTGCGTCCAAAACGATTTCCGATCCTACGGTACGTTTGGCGCAAACAATGCACCTATCTTGCGTCAAGATTAGCACCACCTCCAAACGGACCGAAACGAGCTTCCGCTTGAGCCTCATCACCTACGAGTACCATTGGGTGCGTCCAAAATGATTTCTGAGCCTATGGTACACTCGGCGCAAACCGTGCACCTATCTTGCACCGACACCAACACTGTCTCCCAACAGACCAAAACGAGATTCCACTTGACCCACGTCACCTAGGAGTACCATCGGGTGCGTCCAAAACAATTTCTGAGCCTATGGTATGTTCGGCACAAACCGTGCACCTATCTTGCACCGACACTGGCTCCCAATAGACCAAAACAAGATTCCACTTGACCCACGTCACCTAGGAGTACCATTGGGTGCGTCCAAAATGATTTCCGAGCCTGTGGTATGTTCGACGCAAATCGTGCACCTATCTTGCACCGACACTAACACTGTCTCCAAATGGACCGAAACGAGATTCCACATGACCCATGTCACCTAGGAGTTCCATCGGGTGCGTCCAAAATGATTTCTGAGCCTATGGTATGTTCAGCACAAACCATGCACCTATCTTGCACCGACACTGGCTCCCAACAGACCGAAACAAGACTCCACATGACCCACGTCACCTAGGAGTTCCATCGGGTGTGTCCAAAATGATTTCCGAGCCTATGGTATGTTCGGTGCAAACCGTGCACCTATCTTGGACCGACATTGACTCCCAACAGCCCGAAACGAGATTCCACATGACCCACGTCACCTAGGAGTACCATCGGGTGCGTCCAAAACAATTTCTGAGCCTATGGTATGTTCAGCGCAAACCGTACACCTATCTTGCACCAACACTAACACTGTCTCCCAACAGACCGAAACGAGATTCCACTTGACCCACGTCACCTAGGAGTACCATCTGGTGCGTCCAAAATGATTTCTGAGCCTATGGTATGTTCGGCACAAACCGTGCACCTATCTTGCACCGACACTGGCTCCCAACAGACCAAAACGAGATTCCACATGACCCACGTCACCTAGGAGTACCATCGGGTGCGTCCAAAACGATTTCCGATCCTACGGTACGTTTGGCGCAAACAATGCACCTATCTTGCGTCAAGATTAGCACCACCTCCAAACGGACCGAAATGAGCTTCTGCTTGAGCCTCATCACCTACGAGTACCATTGGGTGCGTCCAAAATGATTTATGAGCCTATGGTACACTCGGCGCAAACCATGCACCTATCTTGCACCGACACCAACACTGTCTCCCAACAGACCAAAACGAGATTCCACTAGACCCACGTCACCTAGGAGTACCATCGGGTGCGTCCAAAACAATTTCTGAGCCTATGCTATATTCGGCACAAACCGTGCACCTATCTTGCACCGACACTGGCTCCCAATAGACCAAAACAAGATTCCACTTGACCCACGTCACCTAGGAGTACCATTGGGTGCGTCCAAAATGATTTCCGAGCCTATGGTATGTTCGAAGCAAATCGTGCACCTATCTTGCACCGACACTAACACTGTCTCCAAATGGATCGAAACGAGATTCCACATGACCCATGTCACCTAGGAGTTCCATCGGGTGCGTCCAAAATGATTTCCGAGCCTATGGTATGTTCGGCACAAACCGTGCACCTATCTTGCACCGACAATGGCTCCCAACAGACCGAAACAAGACTCCACATGACCCACGTCACCTAGGAGTTCCATTGGGTGTGTCCAAAATGATTTCCGAGCCTATGGTATGTTCGGCCGAAACCGTGCACCTGTCTTGCACCGACACTGGCTCCCAACAGACCGAAATGAGATTCCACATGACCCACGTCACCTAGGAGTACCATCGGGTGCGTCCAATATGATTTCCGAGCCTATGGTATGTTCGGCACAAACCGTGCACCTATCTTGCACCGACACTAGCTCCCAACAGACCGAAACAAGACTCCACATGACCCACGTCACCTAGGAGTTCCATCGGGTGTGTCCAAAACGATTTCCGAGCCTATGGTATGTTCGGCGCAAACCGTGCACCTATCTTGGACCGACATTGGCTCCAAACAGACCAAAACGAGATTCCACATGACCCACGTCAGCTAGGAGTACCATCGGGTGCGTCCAATATGATTTCCGAGCCTATGGTATGTTCGGCACAAACCGTGCACCTATCTTGCACCGACACTGGCTCCCAACAGACCGAAACAAGACTCCACATGACCCACGTCACCTAGGAGTTCCATCGGGTGTGTCCAAAACGATTTCCGAGCCTATGGTATGTTCGGCGCAAACCATGCACCTATCTTAGACCGACATTGGCTCCCAACAGACCGAAACGAGATTCCACATGACCCATGTCACCTAGGAGTACCATCGGGTGCGTCCAAAACAATTTCTGAGCCTATGGTATGTTCGGCGCAAACCATGCACCTATCTTGCACCAACACTAACACTGTCTCCCAATAGACCGAAACGAGATTCCACTTGACCCACGTCACCTAGGAGTACCATCGGGTGCGTCCAAAACGATTTCTGAGCGTATGGTATGTTCGGCACAAACCGTGCACCTATCTTGCATCGACACTGGCTCCCAACAGACCAAAACGAGATTACACTTGACCCACATCACCTAGGAGTACCATCGGGTGCGTCCAAAATGATTTCCGAGCCTATGGTATGTTCGGCGCAAATCGTGCACCTATCTTGCACCGACACTAACACTGTCTCCAAATGGACCGAAACCAGATTCCACATGACCCATGTCACCTAGGAGTTCCATCGGGTGCATCCAAAAGGATTTTTGAGCCTACGGTACGTTCGGCGCAAACCGTGCACCTATCTTGCCCCGACATTAACAATGTCTCCAAATCGACCGAAACGAGATTCCACATGACCCATGTCACCTAGGAGTTCCATCGGGTGCATCCAAAAGGATTTTTGAGCCTACGGTATGTTCGGCGCAAACCGTGCACCTATCTTGCACCGACACTAGCTCCCAATGGACCGAAACGAGATTCAACATGACCCACGTCACCAAGGAGTACCATCGGGTGCGTCCAAAATAATTTCTGAGCCTATGGTATGTTCGGCGCAAACCGTGGACCTATCTTGCCCCGACACTGGCTCCCAACAGACCAAAACGAGATTCAACATGACCCACGTCACCTAGGAGTACCATCGGGTGTGTCCAAAATGATTTTCGAGCCTATGGTATGTTCGGCACCAACCATGCACCTATCTTGCACCGACACTGGCTCCCAACAGACCGAAACGAGATTACACTTGACCCACATCACCTAAGAGTACCATCGGGTGCGTCCAAAATGATTTCCGAGCCTATGGTATGTTCGGCGCAAATCGTGCACCTATCTTGCACCGACACTAACACTGTCTCCAAATGGACCGAAACCAGATTCCACATGACCCATGTCACCTAGGAGTTCCATCGGGTGCATCCAAAAGGATTTTCGAGCCTACAGTACGTTCGGCGCAAACCGTGCACCTATCTTGCCCCGACATTAACAATGTCTCCAAATCGACCGAAACGAGATTCCACATGACCCATGTCACCTAGGAGTTCCATCGGGTGCATCCAAAAGGATTTTTGAGCCTACGGTATGTTCGGCGCAAACCGTGCACCTATCTTGCACCGACACTAGCTCCCAATGGACCGAAACGAGATTCAACATGACCCACGTCACCTAGGAGTACCATCAGGTGCGTCCAAAATAATTTCTGAGCCTATGGTATGTTCGGCACAAACCGTGCACCTATCTTGCACCGACACTGGCTCCCAACAGACCAAAACAAGATTCCACTTGACCCACATCACCTAGGAGTACCATCGGGTGCGTCCAAAATGATTTCTGAGCCTATGGTATTCTGCACAAACCGTGCACCTATCTTGCACCGACACTAGCTCCCAACGGACCGAAACAAGACTCCACATGACCCACGTCACCTAGGAGTTCCATCGGTTGTGTCCAAAACAATTTCCGAGCCTATGGTATGGTCGGCGCCAACCGTGCACCTATCTTGCACCGACATAGGCTCCCAACAGACCGAAACGAGATTCCACATGACCCACGTCACCTAGGAGTACCATCGGGTGCGTCCAAAATGATTTCCGAGCCTATGGTATGTTCAGCACAAACCGTGCACCTATCTTGCACCGACACTGGCTCCCAACGGACCGAAACAAGACTCCACATGTCCCACATCACCTAGGAGTTCCATCGGTTGTGTCCAAAATGATTTCCGAGCCTATGGTATGTTCGGCACCAACCGTGCACCTATCTTGCACCGACACTGGCTCCCAACAGACCGAACCAAGATTCCACTTGACCCATGTCACCTAGGAGTTCCATCGGGTGCGTCCAAAATGATTTCCGATCCTACGGTACGTTTGGCGCAAACAATGCACCTATCTTGCGTCAAGATTAGCACCACCTCCAAACGGACCGAAACGAGCTTCCGCTTGAGCCTCATCACCTACGAGTACCATTGGGTGCGTCCAAAATGATTTCTGAGCCTATGGTACACTCGGCGCAAACCGTGCACCTATCTTGCACCGACACCAACACTGTCTCCCAACAGACCAAAACGAGATTCCACTTGACCCACGTCACCTAGGAGTACCATCGGGTGCGTCCAAAACAATTTCTGAGCCTATGGTATGTTCGGCACAAACCGTGCACCTATCTTGCACCGACACTGGCTCCCAATAGACCAAAACAAGATTCCACTTGACCCACGTCACCTAGGAGTACCATTGGGTGCGTCCAAAATGATTTCCGAGCCTGTGGTATGTTCGACGCAAATCGTGCACCTATCTTGCACCGACACTAACACTGTCTCCAAATGGACCGAAACGAGATTCCACATGACCCATGTCACCTAGGAGTTCCATCGGGTGCGTCCAAAATGATTTCTGAGCCTATGGTATGTTCAGCACAAACCGTGCACCTATCTTGCACCGACACTGGCTCCCAACAGACCGAAACAAGACTCCACATGACCCACGTCACCTAGGAGTTCCATCGGGTGTGTCCAAAATGATTTCCGAGCCTATGGTATGTTCGGTGCAAACCGTGCACCTATCTTGGACCGACATTGACTCCCAACAGCCCGAAACGAGATTCCACATGACCCACGTCACCTAGGAGTACCATCGGGTGCGTCCAAAACAATTTCTGAGCCTATGGTATGTTCAGCGCAAACCGTACACCTATCTTGCACCAACACTAACACTGTCTCCCAACAGACCGAAACGAGATTCCACTTGACCCACGTCACCTAGGAGTACCATCTGGTGCGTCCAAAATGATTTCTGAGCCTATGGTATGTTCGGCACAAACCGTGCACCTATCTTGCACCGACACTGGCTCCCAACAGACCAAAACGAGATTCCACATGACCCACGTCACCTAGGAGTACCATCGGGTGCGTCCAAAACGATTTCCGATCCTACGGTACGTTTGGCGCAAACAATGCACCTATCTTGCGTCAAGATTAGCACCACCTCCAAACGGACCGAAATGAGCTTCTGCTTGAGCCTCATCACCTACGAGTACCATTGGGTGCGTCCAAAATGATTTATGAGCCTATGGTACACTCGGCGCAAACCATGCACCTATCTTGCACCGACACCAACACTGTCTCCCAACAGACCAAAACGAGATTCCACTAGACCCACGTCACCTAGGAGTACCATCGGGTGCGTCCAAAACAATTTCTGAGCCTATGCTATGTTCGGCACAAACCGTGCACCTATCTTGCACCGACACTGGCTCCCAATAGACCAAAACAAGATTCCACTTGACCCACGTCACCTAGGAGTACCATTGGGTGCGTCCAAAATGATTTCCGAGCCTATGGTATGTTCGAAGCAAATCGTGCACCTATCTTGCACCGACACTAACACTGTCTCCAAATGGATCGAAACGAGATTCCACATGACCCATGTCACCTAGGAGTTCCATCGGGTGCGTCCAAAATGATTTCTGATCCTATGGTATGTTCGGCACAAACCGTGCACCTATCTTGCACCGACACTGGCTCCCAACAGACCGAAACAAGACTCCACATGACCCACGTCACCTAGGAGTTCCATCGGGTGTGTCCAAAATGATTTCCGAGCCTATGGTATGTTCGGCGCAAACCGTGCACCTATCTTGGACCGACATTGGCTCCCAACAGCCCGAAACGAGATTCCACATGACCCACGTCACCTAGGAGTACCATCGGGTGCGTCCAAAACAATTTCTGAGCCTATGGTATGTTCGGCACAAACCGTACACCTATCTTGCACCAACACTAACACTGTCTCCCAACAGACCGAAACGAGATTCCACTTGACCCACGTCACCTAGGAGTACCATCGGGTGCGTCCAAAACGATTTCTGAGCCTATGGTATGTTCGGCACAAACCGTGCACCTATCTTGCACCGACACTGGCTCCCAACAGACCAAAACGAGATTCCACATGACCCACGTCACCTAGGAGTACCATCGGGTGCGTCCAAAACGATTTCCGATCCTACGGTACGTTTGGCACAAACAATGCACCTATCTTGTGTCAAGATTAGCACCACCTCCAAACGGACCGAAACGAGCTTCCGCTTGAGCCTCATCACCTACGAGTACCATTGGGTGCGTCCAAAATGATTTCTGAGCCTATGGTACACTCGGCGCAAACCGTGCACCTATCTTGCACCGACACCAACACTGTCTCCCAACAGACCGAAACGAGATTCCACTTGACCCACGTCACCTAGGAGTACCATCAGGTGCGTCCAAAACGATTTCTGAGCCTATGGTATGTTCGGCACAAACCGTGCACCTACCTTGCACCGACACTAGCTCCCAATAGACCAAAACGAGATTCCACTTGACCCACGTCACCTAGGAGTACCATCGGGTGCGTCCAAAATGATTTCTGAGCCTATGGTATGTTCGACGCAAATCGTGCACCTATCTTGCACCGACACTAACACTGTCTCCAAATGGACCGAAACGAGATTCCACATGACCCATGTCACCTAGGAGTTCCATCGGGTGCGTCCAAAAGGATTTTCGAGCCTACGGTACGTTTGGCGCAAACCGTGCACCTATCTTGCACCGACACTGGCTCCCAACACACTGAAACGAGATTCCACTTGACCCACGTCACCTAGGAGTACCATCGGGTGCGTCCAAAACGATTTCTGAGCCTATGGTATGTTCGGCCCAAACTGTGCACCTATCTTGCACCGACACTGGCTCCCAACAGACCGAAACAAGATTCCACATGACCCACGTCACCAAGGAGTACCATCGGGTGCGTCCAAAATGATTTCCGAGCCTATGGTATGTTTGGCACAAACTGCGCACCTATCTTGCACCGACACTGGCTCCCAACAGACCGAAACAAGACTCCACATGACCCACGTCACCTAGGAGTTCCATCGGGTGTGTCCAAAATGATTTCCGAGCCTATGGTATGTTCGGCGCCAACCGTGCACCTATCTTGCACCGACACTGGCTCCCAACAGACCGAAACAAGATTCCACATGACCCACGTCACCTAGGTGTACCATCGGGTGCGTCCAAAATGATTTCCGAGCCTATGGTATGTTCAGCGCAAACCGTGCACCTATCTTGCACCGACACTGGCTCCCAACGGACCGAAACAAGACTCCACATGACCCACGTCACCTAGGAGTTCCATCGGGTGTGTCCAAAATGATTTCCGAACCTATGGTATGTTCGGCGCCAACCGTGCACCTATCTTGCACCGACACTGGCTCCCAACAGACCAAAACGAGATTCCACTTGACCCACGTCACCTAGGAGTACCATCGGGTGCGTCCAAAATGATTTCCGAGCCTATGGTATGTTTGGCACAAACTGCGCACCTATCTTGCACCGACACTGGCTCCCAACAGACCGAAACAAGACTCCACATGACCCACGTCACCTAGGAGTTCCATCGGGTGTGTCCAAAATGATTTCCGAGCCTATGGTATGTTCGGCGCCAACCGTGCACCTATCTTGCACCGACACTGGCTCCCAACAGACCGAAACAAGATTCCACATGACCCACGTCACCTAGGAGTACCATCGGGTGCGTCCAAAATGATTTCCGAGCCTATGGTATGTTCAGCGCAAACCGTGCACCTATCTTGCACCGACACTGGCTCCCAACGGACCGAAACAAGACTCCACATGACCCACGTCACCTAGGAGTTCCATCGGGTGTGTCCAAAATGATTTCCGAACCTATGGTATGTTCGGCGCCAACCGTGCACCTATCTTGCACTGACACTGGCTCCCAACAGACCGAACCAAGATTCCAGTTGACCCATGTCACCTAGGAGTTCCATCGGGTGCGTCCAAAACAATTTTCGAGCCTACGGTACGTTCGGCGCAAACCGTGGACCTATCTTGCCCCGACACTGGCTCCCAAGGAAACGAAACAAGATTCAACATGACCCACGTCACCTAGGAGTACCATCGGGTTCATCCAAAACAACTTCCGAGCCTATGGTATGTTCGGCACAAACCGTGCACCTATCTTGCACCGACACTGGCTCCCTATAGATCGAAACGAGATTCCACATGACCCACGTCATCTAGGAGTACCATCGGGTGCGTCCAAAACGATTTCCGATCCTACGGTACGTTTGGCGCAAACAATGCACCTATCTTGCGTCAAGGTTAGCACCACCTCCAAACGGACTAAAACGAGCTTCCGCTTGAGCCTCATCACCTACGAGTACCATTGGGTGTGTCCAAAACGATTTCTGAGCCTATGGTACACTCGGCGCAAACCGTGCACCTATCTTGCACCAACACCAACACTGTCTCCCAACAAACCAAAACGAGATTCCACTTGACCCACGTCACCTAGGAGTACCATCGGGTGCGTCCAAAATGATTTCCGAGCCTATGGTATGTTCGACGCAAATCGTGCACCTATCTTGCACCGACACTAACACTGTCTCCAAATGGACCGAAATGAGATTCCACATGACCCATGTCACCTAGGAGTTCCATCGGGTGCGTCCAGAAGGATTTTTGAGCCTATGGTACGTTTGGCGCAAACCGTGCACCTATCTTGCACCGACACTGGCTCCCAACACACCGAAACGAGATTCCACTTGACCCACATCACCTAGGAGTACCATCGGGTGCGTCCAAAACAATTTCTGAGCCTATGGTATGTTCGGCCCAAACCGTGCACCTATCTTGCACCGACACTGGCTCCCAACAGACCGAAACGAGATTCCACATGACCCACGTCACCTAGGAGTACCATCGGGTGCGTCCAAAATGATTTCCGAGCCTATGGTATGTTCGGCACAAACTGCGCACCTATCTTGCACCGACACTGGCTCCCAACAGACCGAAACAAGACTCCACATGACCCACATCACCTAGGAGTTCCATCGGGTGTGTCCAAAATGATTTCCGAGCCTATGGTATGTTCGGCGCAAACCGTGCACCTATCTTGGACCGACATTGGCTCCGAACAGACCGAAACGAGATTCCACATGACCCACGTCACCTAGGAGTACCATCGGGTGCGTCCAAAACAATTTCTGAGCCTATGGTATGTTCGGCGCAAACCATGCACCTATCTTGCACCAACACTAACACTGTCTCCCAACAGACCGAAACGAGATTCCACTTGACCCACGTCACCTAGGAGTACCATCGGGTGCGTCCAAAATAATTTCCGAGCCTATGGTATGTTCGGCGCAAATCGTGCACCTGTCTTGCACCGACACTAACACTGTCTCCAAATGGACCGAAACGAGATTCCACATGACCCATGTCACCTAGGAGTTCCATCGGGTGCATCCAAAAGGATTTTCGAGCCTACGGTATGTTCGGCGCAAACCGTGCACCTATCTTGCACCGACATTAACACTGTCTCCAAATCGACCGAAATGAGATTCCACATGACCCATGTCACCTAGGAGTTCCATCGGGTGCATCCAAAAGGATTTTTGAGCCTACGGTATGTTCGGCGCAAACCGTGTACCTATCTTGCACCGACACTAGCTCCCAATGGACCAGAACGAGATTCAACATGACCCACGTCACCTAGGAGTACCATCGGGTGCGTCCAAAATGATTTCCGAGCCTATGGTGTGTTCGGCACAAACCGTGCAACTATCTTGCACTGACACTGGCTCCCAACAGACCGAAACAAGACTCCACATGACCCACGTCACCTAGGAGTTCCATCGGGTGTGTCCAAAATGATTTCCGAGCCTATGGTATGTTCGGCACAAACCGTGCACCTATCTTGCACCAACACTAACACTGTCTCCCAACAGATCGAAACGAGATTCCACTTGACCCACGTCACCTAGGTGTACCATCGGGTGCATCCAAAATGATTTCTGAGCCTATGGTATGTTCGGCACAAACCGTGCACCTATCTTGCACCGACACTGGCTCCCAACAGACCAAAATAAGATTCCACTTGACCCACATCACCTAGGAGTACCATCGGTTGCGTCCAAAATGATTTCCGAGCCTATGGTATGTTCGGCACAAACCGTGCACCTAACTTGCACCGACACAGGCTCCCAATGGATCAAAACAAGACTCCACATGACCCACCTCACCTAGGAGTTCCATCGGTTGTGTCCAAAATGATTTCCGAGCCTATGGTATGTTCGGTGCCAACCGTGCACCTATCTTGCACCGACACTGGCTCCCAACAGACCGAACCAAGATTTCACTTGACCCATGTCACCTAGGAGTTCCATCGGGTGCGTCCAAAACAATTTTCGAGCCTACGGTACATTCGGCGCAAACCGTGCACCTATCTTGCCTCGACACTGGCTCCCAATGGAACGAAAAGAGATTCAACAAGACCCACATCACCTAGGAGTACCATCGGGTTCGTCCAAAACAACTTCCGAGCCTATGGTATGTTCGGCACAAACTGTGCACTTATCTTGCACCGACACTGGCTCCCAACGGACCGAAACGAGATTCCACGTGACCCACGTCACCTAGGAGTACCATCGGGTGCGTCCAAAATGATTTCCAACCCTATGGTATGTTCGGCGCAAACCGTGCACCTATCTTGCACCGACACTGGCTCCCAACGGACCGAAACAAGACTCCACATGACCCACGTCACCTAGGAGTTCCATCGGGTGTGTCCAAAATGATTTCTGAGCCTATGGTATGTTCGACGCAAACCGTGCACCTATCTTGCACCGACACAGGCTCCCAACAGACCGAAACGAGATTCCACATGACCCACGTCACCTAGGAGTACCATCGGGTGCGTCCAAAATGATTTCCGAGCCTATGGTATGTTCAGCGCAAACCGTGCACCTATCTTGCACCAACACTGGCTCCCAACAGACTGAAACAAGACTCCACATGACCCACGTCACCTAGGAGTTCCATCGGTTGTGTCCAAAACGATTTCTGAGCGTATGGTATGTTCGGCGCCAATCGTGCACCTATCTTGCACCGACACTGGCTCCCAACAGACCGAACCAAGATTCCACTTGACCCATGTCACCTAGGAGTTCCATCGGGTGCGTCCAAAACAATTTTTGAGCCTACGGTACGTTCGGCGCAAACCGTGGACCTATCTTGCCCCGACACTGGCTCCCAACGGAACGAAACTAGATTCAACATGACCCACGTCACCTAGGAGTACCATCGGGTTCATCCAAAACAACTTTCGAGCCTATGGTATGTTAGGCACAAACCGTGCACCTATCTTGCACCGACACTGGCTCCCTACAGACCGAAACGAGGTTCCACATGACCCACGTTACCTAGGAGTACCATCGGGTGCGTCCAAAACGATTTCCGATCCTACGGTACGTTTGGCGCAAACAATGCACCTATCTTGCGTCAAGATTAGCACCACCTCCAAACGGACCGAAACGAGCTTCCGCTTGAGCCTCATCACCTACGAGTACCATTGGGTGCGTCCAAAATGATTTCTGAGCCTATGGTACACTCGGCGCAAACCGTGTACCTATCTTGCACCGACACCAACACTGTCTCCCAATAGGCCGAAACGAGATTCCACTTGACCCACGTCACCTAGGAGTACCATCGGGTGCGTCCAAAACGATTTCTGAGCCTATGGTATGTTCGGCACAAACCGTGCACCTATCTTGCACCGACACTGGCTCCCAACAGACCAAAACGAGATTCCACATGACCCACGTCACCTAGGAGTACCATCGGGTGCGTCCAAAATGATTTCTGAGCCTATGGTATGTTCGACGCAAATCGTGCACCTATCTTGCACCGACACTAACACTGTCTCCAAATGGACCGAAACGAGATTCCACATGACCCATGTCACCTAGGAGTTCCATCGGGTGCGTCCAAAAGGATTTTCGAGCCTACGGTACGTTTGGCACAAACCGTGCACCTATCTTGCACCGACACTGGCTCCCAACACACCGAAACAAGATTCCACTTGACCCACAACACCTAGGAGTACCATCGGGTGCGTCCAAAACGATTTCTGAGCCTATGGTATGTTTGGCCCAAACCGTGCACCTATCTTGCACCGACACTGGCTCCCAACAGACCGAAACGAGATTCCACATGACCCACGTCACCTAGGAGTACCATCGGGTGCGTCCAAAATGATTTCTGAGCCTATGGTATGTTCGGCACAAACCGTGCACCTATCTTGCACCGACACTGGCTCCCAACAGACCGAAACAAGACTCCACATGACCCATGTCACCTAGGAGTTCCATCGGGTGTGTCCAAAACGATTTCTGAGCCTATGGTATGTTCGGCGCAAACCGTGCACCTATCTTGGACCGACATTGGCTCCCAACAGACCGAAACGAGATTCCAAATGACCCACGTCACCTAGGAGTACCATCGGGTGCGTCCAAAACAATTTCTGAGCCTATGGTATGTTTGGCGCAAACCGTGCACCTATCTTGCACCAACACTAACACTGTCTCCCAACAGACCGAAACGAGATTCCACTTGACCCACGTCACCTAGGAGTACCATCGGGTGCGTCCAAAATGATTTCTGAGCCTATGGTATGTTCGGCACAAACCGTGCACCTATCTTGCACCGACACTGGCTCCCAACAGACCAAAACGAGATTCCACTTGACCCACGTCACCTAGGAGTACCATCAGGTGCGTCCAAAATGATTTCCGAGCCTATGGTATGTTCAGCGCAAATCGTGCACCTATCTTGCACCGACACTAACACTGTCTCCAAATGGACCGAAACAAGATTCCACATGACCCATGTCACCTAGGAGTTCCATCAGGTGCGTCCAAAATGATTTCCGAGCCTATGGTATGTTCAGCGCAAATCGTGCACCTATCTTGCACCGACACTAACACTGTCTCCAAATGGACCGAAACAAGATTCCACATGACCCATGTCACCTAGGAGTTCCATCGGGTGCATCCAAAAGGATTTTTGAGCCTACGGTACGTTCGGCGCAAACCGTGCACATATCTTGCACCGACATTAACACTGTCTCCAAATCGACCGAAACGAGATTCCACATGACCCATGTCACCTAGGAGTTCCATCGGGTGCATCCAAAAGGATTTTTGAGCCTACGGTATGTTCGGCGCAAACCGTGCACCTATCTTGCACCGACACTAGCTCCCAATGGACCGAAACGAGATTCAACATGACCCACGTCACCTAGGAGTACCATCGGGTGCGTCCAAAATGATTTCTGAGCCTATGGTATGTTCGGCACAAACCGTGCAACTATCTTGCACCGACACTGGCTCCCAACAGACCAAAACGAGATTCCACATGACCCACGTCACCTAGGAGTACCATCGGGTGCGTCCAAAATGATTTCTGAGCCTATGGTATGTTCGACGCAAATCGTGCACCTATCTTGCACCGACACTAACACTGTCTCCAAATGGACCGAAACGAGATTCCACATGACCCATGTCACCTAGGAGTTCCATCGGGTGCGTCCAAAAGGATTTTCGAGCCTACGGTACGTTTGGCACAAACCGTGCACCTATCTTGCACCGACACTGGCTCCCAACACACCGAAACAAGATTCCACTTGACCCACAACACCTAGGAGTACCATCGGGTGCGTCCAAAACGATTTCTGAGCCTATGGTATGTTTGGCCCAAACCGTGCACCTATCTTGCACCGACACTGGCTCCCAACAGACCGAAACGAGATTCCACATGACCCACGTCACCTAGGAGTACCATCGGGTGCGTCCAAAATGATTTCTGAGCCTATGGTATGTTCGGCACAAACCGTGCACCTATCTTGCACCGACACTGGCTCCCAACAGACCGAAACAAGACTCCACATGACCCATGTCACCTAGGAGTTCCATCGGGTGTGTCCAAAACGATTTCTGAGCCTATGGTATGTTCGGCGCAAACCGTGCACCTATCTTGGACCGACATTGGCTCCCAACAGACCGAAACGAGATTCCAAATGACCCACGTCACCTAGGAGTACCATCGGGTGCGTCCAAAACAATTTCTGAGCCTATGGTATGTTTGGCGCAAACCGTGCACCTATCTTGCACCAACACTAACACTGTCTCCCAACAGACCGAAACGAGATTCCACTTGACCCACGTCACCTAGGAGTACCATCGGGTGCGTCCAAAATGATTTCTGAGCCTATGGTATGTTCGGCACAAACCGTGCACCTATCTTGCACCGACACTGGCTCCCAACAGACCAAAACGAGATTCCACTTGACCCACGTCACCTAGGAGTACCATCAGGTGCGTCCAAAATGATTTCCGAGCCTATGGTATGTTCAGCGCAAATCGTGCACCTATCTTGCACCGACACTAACACTGTCTCCAAATGGACCGAAACAAGATTCCACATGACCCATGTCACCTAGGAGTTCCATCGGGTGCATCCAAAAGGATTTTTGAGCCTACGGTACGTTCGGCGCAAACCGTGCACATATCTTGCACCGACATTAACACTGTCTCCAAATCGACCGAAACGAGATTCCACATGACCCATGTCACCTAGGAGTTCCATCGGGTGCATCCAAAAGGATTTTTGAGCCTACGGTATGTTCGGCGCAAACCATGCACCTATCTTGCACCGACACTAGCTCCCAATGGACCGAAACGAGATTCAACATGACCCACGTCACCTAGGAGTACCATCGGGTGCGTCCAAAATGATTTCTGAGCCTATGGTATGTTCGGCACAAACCGTGCAACTATCTTGCACCGACACTGGCTCCCAACAGACCAAAACGAGATTCCACATGACCCACGTCACCTAGGAGTACCATCGGGTGCGTCCAAAACAATTTATGAGCCTATGGTATGTTCGGCGCAAACCGTGCACCTATCTTGCACCAAAACTAACACTGTCTCCCAACAGACCGAAACGAGATTCCACTTGACCCACGTCACCTAGGAGTACCATCGGGTGCGTCCAAAATGATTTCTGAGCCTATGGTATGTTCGGCACAAACCGTGCACCTATCTTGCACCGAGACTGGCTCCCAACAGACCAAAACAAGATTCCACTTGACCCACATCACTTAGGAGTACCATCGGGTGCGTCCAAAATGATTTCCGAGCCTATGGTATGTTCGGCACAAACCGTGCACCTATCTTGCACCGACACTGGCTCCCAACGGACCGAAACAAGACTCTACATGACCCACGTCACCTAGGAGTTCCATCGGTTGTGTCCAAAACAATTTCCGAGCCAATGGTATGTTCGGCGCCAACCGTGCACCTATCTTGCACCGACACTGGCTCCCAACAGACCGAACCAAGATTTCACTTGACCCATGTCACCTAGGAGTTCCATCGGGTGCGTCCAAAACAATTTTCGAGCCTACGGTACGTTCGGCGCAAACCGTGCACCTATCTTGCCCCGACACTGGCTCCCAACGGAACAAAACGAGATTCAATATGACCCACGTCACCTAGGAGTACCATCGGGTTCGTCCAAAACAACTTGCGAGCCTATGGTATGTTCGGCACAAACCGTGCACTTATCTTGCACCGACACTGGCTCCCAACAGACCGAAACGAGATTCCACGTGTCGCAGAACCGACCAATTTATAAGAATACAAGTACAATGGCAATCCGCAAGCGGTCGCACTGTCATACTTGAACCCATATAAACCCGGTAGTCCGTCGAGTACCACGACGGGTCTCGATAAACGATTTACAACAACCAAGATCGTACAGGATTCAACATACATGCCACATGTTACATAAAGTTCACAGATACTTTTCATCATCAGAGTACGAATAAAAGTTATTACAAACCGAGTTTGGTAAATAAGCGGAAGCAAATAAGTTCGAAGATAAAGTTTCCAACATAGTTTGATACAGTGCCAAACCAGATCACGGTCCACAAAAGCAAAGATAGGAATTACTAAAGAAGCCTGCCCAAGGCTTACTCCTCATCCACGGCGGGATAGAAGCAACTCTTGCAATAACCATGATACACAGTGCCATCTGCAACAATGGGAAAATAAACCCTGAGTACGAGAAGGTACTCAGCTAGACTTACCTGTCATGAACCAGAAATAAAATGACTCCAAGGATTATGCAAGGCTGTATAAGTGGACGTAACTTGACAACATTTTGCGAAAAAGGCAACTTACCCATTGTACAATTATGATTCCTTTATCAAGTTAATTATAACTATCCATTTCTAGATTAGCAACTATCCTGTGCCAAACATGTGGTATATCATTTTAGAAACATACAATAGTAACCATAGCAGGTATTGTAATTCCATTTTCATCCGAACCATCCTGTTCCATAACACAGTTACTACGATGTTGGAGCTAGTCAAGTTTCTCACTATCCAGGAGAGACGGCGATTCGAATCGATTTCAACCAGCTGGGAATTTATTCCTAACACAAACCTAGGTCTACCAGCCACGATAGCCTTAGGTCACCTTTGATACAACTCAGGTACACATTTCGCGGGTCCGTATCGTGCCGCACAATCTGGACCACTAGATGCCAGGATGCTCAGGCCAAGCCTGCCCTTGGGCTCAGTCTGATCGTTCCCCGGAAGGAGCGCACAACAAAACGATTCCCGGCCTGAGTTGAATTACTCGGCTTCGCGGTCGGAACGAATTATCCGGCTAGCTAAGTGAGAGGCATGCGTTCAATCTTGTCAGAAGTTCCAACAACGGTACGGTCCTTAATCGACACAAACGGGGATAAGTCCACACCCAAGACCTCCATGTCTTGTTGCTTCTCTATCGACTTCCCGTCCGGTCTCAATTTACTTTTACCTCATGGTTCTGTTCCACGATAGCAGATATAGCCAACCGTGCTCCGGTATCCACCTATATCTCGCAGGTGACAGGACATCACCCGACTTCTACCAGTCTAAGCATGGCTAAGCGTATATATTCGATCCTGGACCTATATCGATTAAAGGTGTAATATCTGGACAAGGAATGTACATGCATCAAGTGGTTTCATTCAACTCTTATAACCTAATGCATCAATCATAAATACGTAAGTAAACATTTGTAAATTACTGGGAGACTTATAATGCTCCGGGGCTTGCCTCGCAGAAAGGAAGTAGGGCGATGGTCAGGACACTCCGGAAGCTCTTCAGGGTTGGGCCTTCGGGAGCTGCGGCTTGCAGATCCTCCTGCGGGTTCCCTTCCTCTGCTTCTTCGAATTCCAGCAACGTGATCTCTTCCTCCGATCCTAGATGCATGAGTATGGTATAAGTATTACGAATGCATATATGTTAACAAGTGCATCACGTTGTTTGAGTAGGTGCATATCTCTTCTCGATTACTACTTAACTACTTCTACAATGCATCGACTATGCCACAAACAGTAGCTACTTGTTTCACTCATAACTGGAGTTCTACAAATCCAAAAACAGTGATCCTAGACTTTCTAGAAAGCTTATCAAATTCTCTACAACTTTGTTATTAACCATTTTTACAGTAAACATCAGTTTCAACATGCAACTCATCACACCCTAGAATTAGTCCGGAAACTATTTAACATGCAATATAAAGTAATAACACATCTACTTCATGTAATCATTCAAAATTTGACAACATGGAACCTACCAACAGTTTAAGCATACCAAATACAGTTAAGATAATATAATGGTGAAGCCCAAACTTTTTATTTAATTACCTTTTATTATTTTATTTAGATATCTAGGTTAAATAATAAACATATATCAGATGTACTTCATAAATTCCCAAAAATTTATAGTGCCTTACTAATGCTATCAAAGGACTACTATAAAAATTTCATGTCATTTTACTAAGTAGAACATTCTGTACCAAAAATGATAAGGAAGCAAGGCTTGAAATAGCATAAATGGAAAATCCTATTGAAAAGTGTCAAGCAACAGATTTCTTATTTTTCTTAACATCCATATGGTACTAGTATTACCTCCAACAAATTTCATGAATTTTGGACTCATAAATAATTTATAAAAATTCATGCAAGGATTGACTAGCCATAAAAGAAAAATCTATAATTATAATTCTACACATGCACTGGTCTTCAAATTTTTACCCAAGCTCATATATCCTAAGACTAGATTACCACAAAAATTTCATAATTTTTGGAGCACAGGAACTCTAGATATAAAATAAACAAATTTAAATGCATTCAAAAGCACATTTCAAATCCTGATTTAAATCTCTAGAAATTTCTACGGTTGAAACCAAGAACATATTTTTCTTAAATACTACACTTCCTAAGCAACACAACCATATTTATTTCACAATTTTAGGAGCTACCAAACTGAAGATACAAAATTCACAAAACAAATCAAAAACTGGAATCAAATGAGTTAGCCTTCAAACACTGAGTCACTGATCGGTGGGACCCGGTGGTCAGGGGACCCCACATGTCATTGACTCGAAGCAGAGCAGCGGCGCTGCTGGGCACTGTGCGGCTGCGGCTCGTCGACGGCGAGCTTCGCCGGCGATGACATCTACGCTACGTGATCTACGTGACCTAGCGAACCTACTGAGCCACTTGGCCGGGCCTATTGCCGACCCTAGAGCTGACGGCGGTGACCATGGCGGAGCGGCGGGGCTGGACCACGGCGGTACGCCGGTGTGGGCTACGGTGGTTCAAATTAACGCGTGGACAAGCGTCAGCGGATGCTGGGGAACCTAGCGCGCTAGCTAACGGAGCGGGAGGAGGACTGTGGCGGCGTGGCCACGACAATGGAGTCCGCGGCGGAGCTCCGGTGAGCATTGGCACGGCGCTGGCGCTTACCGAACTCGAATGGCGGGCACGGGAAGAAGCAGTGGTTCGCTGGGGCACTAGTGGATGCGTTGCAGGGGTGGAGAAGCAGCGAGGGCGAGCTGGTGTTGGCTATGGCGACGGCGGAGCTGCGAGAGCTCGGCGGCTGCTGCTACGAGGAAGAAAGGCCGAGGCAACGCGAAAACGGAGTGCGGTTGAGTGCGGGCGGGCGCTGGCGTGATGAAGGCGCGCTCGGGCGCGTCGTGGCCTGGCTAGACAGAGCAGAGGCGACGCGCGGCCGTTTCTCCTCCACGCGGCAGCCATGGCCTGACGGCGGTCGGCCACTGAATCAGCCGATTCAGTTCGTCAGTCGCGAACGGTGATGCCTGACAGCGCGTTTTCAAGTCGACATATCTGCTAATCCGTGGCTCCTTCGTGTAAACATCCTAAACAAATTTTTTAGACTCATGTACCAGCTACAAATGTTGTTCAATGATCGTGTTCCAATTCTCAACGTAAACTGAGTAAAATCCTCCCCAAGGTGAGCCTGTCAGTCGGTCAGTGAAAAAGACTTGGTGAAATTTGCTAAGTGTGGAAATCAGTGATTTGATGATTTTTGAAATCCAATTTCACACATGTTAGGAGCTGAATCAGTCAAAGGCCCAAAAATCAAAGTTGTTCCTTATGTCAAACACTACAACATTGCTTTAGTGAACTCCTCCATGCAAGGTCTCTAACACCTAGTTCAACTTTAGTCAAACATGTCACTTTGAAATCATGATACATACTCAAACCATGGCTAAATGACCAAACTAGCCCTAGCCTTAAATACCAAAGTTGTTCATGATGATATCCTAAGCATGTTTAAGAAATTTTCAAGGTCATCCTATCATTTTATGCAGTGGTCACTCATAGAGCTATCCAGGTCAACACATGAAATATTACTTAAGTGCTTGATCATGAAAGGTGGCCTTCATGAACAAGGTTCCTTTTGTTAACCTAAGTGTAGCTAAGGTGTTTTAGTGACTAGCATTACCCACTTGCATTCATTTGCACATGATCATATGCATATGTTCCAAGAAACACGAGATAACCAGCAATGTTTCATATGTTTCTATCAAATGTTTCAATTGTAAATGATGATTTATGAATGCTTGATGCTCATGCTCATGTTATGCAAGTCAAGTTATGCAAGGCTAACACCCGAGGTGTTACACCACGTGACCCACGTCACCTAGGAGTACCATCGGGTGCGTCCAAAATGATTTCCGAGCCTATGGTATGTTCGGCGCAAACCGTGCACCTATCTTGCACCGACACTGGCTCCCAATGGACCGAAACAAGACTCCACATGACCCACGTCACCTAGGAGTTCCATCGGGTGTGTCCAAAACGATTTCCGAGCCTATGGTATGTTCGACGCAAACCGTGCACCTATCTTGCACCGACACAGGCTCCCAACAGACCGAAACGAGATTCCACATGACCCACGTCACCTAGGAGTACCATCGGGTGCGTCCAAAACGATTTCCGAGCCTATGGTATGTTCAGCGCAAACCATGCACCTATCTTGCACCGACACTGGCTCCCAACGGACCGAAACAAGACTCCACATGACCGACGTCAACTAGGAGTTCCATTGGTTTGTCCAAAACGATTTCCGAGCGTATGGTATGTTCGGCGCCAACCGTGCACCTATCTTGCACCGACACTGGCTCCCAACAGACCGAACCAAGATTCCACTTGACCCATGTCACCTAGGAGTTCCATTGGGTGTGTCCAAAACAATTTTCGAGCCTACGGTACGTTTGGCGCAAACCGTGGACCTATCTTGCCCTGACACAGGCTCCCAACGGAACGAAACAAGATTCAACATGACCCATGTCTCCTAGGAGTACCATCGGGTTCGTCCAAAACAACTTCCGAGCCTATGGTATGTTTGGCACAAACCATGCACCTATCTTGCACCGACACTGGCTCCCAACGGACCGAAACAAGACTCCACATGACCCACGTCACCTAGGAGTTCCATCGGGTGTGTCCAAAATGATTTCCAAGCCTATGGTATGTTCGGCGCAAACCGTGCACCTATCTTGCACCGACACTGGCTCCCAACAGACCGAAACAAGATTCCACATGACCCACGTCACCTAGGAGTACCATCGGGTGCGTCCAAAATGATTTCCGAGCCTATGGTATGTTCAGCGCAAACCGTGCACCTATCTTGCACCGACACTGGCTCCCAACGGACCGAAACAAGACTCCACATGACCCACATCACCTAGGAGTTCCATCGGTTGTGTCCAAAATGATTTCCGAGCCTATGGTATGTTCGGCGCCAACCGTGCAGCTATCTTGCACCGACACTGGCTCCCAACAGACCGAACCAAGATTCCACTTGACCCATGTCACCTAGGAGTTCCATCGGGTGCGTCCAAAACAATTTCCGAGCCTACGGTACGTTCGGGGCAAACCGTGCACCTATCTTGCCCTGACACTGGCTCCCAACGGAACGAAACGAGATTCAACATGACCCACGTCACCTAGGAGTACCATCGGGTTCGTCCAAAACAACTTCTGAGCCTATGGTATGTTCGGCACAAACCGTGCACCTATCTTGCACCGACACTGGCTCCCTACAGACCGAAACGAGATTCCACATGACCCACGTCACCTAGGAGTACCATCGGGTGCGTCCAAAATGATTTCCGATCCTACGGTACGTTTGGCGCAAACCATGCACCTATCTTGCGTCAAGATTAGCACCACCTCCAAATGGACCGAAACGAGCTTTCGCTTGAGCCTCATCACCTACGAGTACCATTGGGTGCGTCCAAAATGATTTCTGAGCCTATGGTACACTCGGCGCAAACCGTGCACCTATCTTGCACCGACACCAACACTGTCTCCCAACAGACCGAAACGAGATTCCACTTGACCCACGTCACCTAGGAGTACCATCGGGTGCGTCCAAAATGATTTCTGAGCCTATGGTATGTTTGGCCCAAACCGTGCACCTATCTTGCACCGACACTGGCTCCCAACAGACCGAAACGAGATTCCACATGACCCACGTCACCTAGGAGTACCATCGGGTGCGTCCAAAATGATTTCTGAGCCTATGGTATGTTCGGCACAAACCGTGCACCTATCTTGCACCGACACTGGCTCCCAACAGACCGAAACAAGACTCCACATGACCCATGTCACCTAGGAGTTCCATCGGGTGTGTCCAAAACGATTTCTGAGCCTATGGTATGTTCGGCGCAAACCGTGCACCTATCTTGGACCGACATTGGCTCCCAACAGACCGAAACGAGATTCCAAATGACCCACGTCACCTAGGAGTACCATCGGGTGCGTCCAAAACAATTTCTGAGCCTATGGTATGTTTGGCGCAAACCGTGCACCTATCTTGCACCAACACTAACACTGTCTCCCAACAGACCGAAACGAGATTCCACTTGACCCACGTCACCTAGGAGTACCATCGGGTGCGTCCAAAATGATTTCTGAGCCTATGGTATGTTCGGCACAAACCGTGCACCTATCTTGCACCGACACTGGCTCCCAACAGACCAAAACGAGATTCCACTTGACCCACGTCACCTAGGAGTACCATCAGGTGCGTCCAAAATGATTTCCGAGCCTATGGTATGTTCAGCGCAAATCGTGCACCTATCTTGCACCGACACTAACACTGTCTCCAAATGGACCGAAACAAGATTCCACATGACCCATGTCACCTAGGAGTTCCATCGGGTGCATCCAAAAGGATTTTTGAGCCTACGGTACGTTCGGCGCAAACCGTGCACATATCTTGCACCGACATTAACACTGTCTCCAAATCGACCGAAACGAGATTCCACATGACCCATGTCACCTAGGAGTTCCATCGGGTGCATCCAAAAGGATTTTTGAGCCTACGGTATGTTCGGCGCAAACCGTGCACCTATCTTGCACCGACACTAGCTCCCAATGGACCGAAACGAGATTCAACATGACCCACGTCACCTAGGAGTACCATCGGGTGCGTCCAAAATGATTTCTGAGCCTATGGTATGTTCGGCACAAACCGTGCAACTATCTTGCACCGACACTGGCTCCCAACAGACCAAAACGAGATTCCACATGACCCACGTCACCTAGGAGTACCATCGGGTGCGTCCAAAACAATTTATGAGCCTATGGTATGTTCGGCGCAAACCGTGCACCTATCTTGCACCAAAACTAACACTGTCTCCCAACAGACCGAAACGAGATTCCACTTGACCCACGTCACCTAGGAGTACCATCGGGTGCGTCCAAAATGATTTCTGAGCCTATGGTATGTTCGGCACAAACCGTGCACCTATCTTGCACCGAGACTGGCTCCCAACAGACCAAAACAAGATTCCACTTGACCCACATCACTTAGGAGTACCATCGGGTGCGTCCAAAATGATTTCCGAGCCTATGGTATGTTCGGCACAAACCGTGCACCTATCTTGCACCGACACTGGCTCCCAACGGACCGAAACAAGACTCTACATGACCCACGTCACCTAGGAGTTCCATCGGTTGTGTCCAAAACAATTTCCGAGCCAATGGTATGTTCGGCGCCAACCGTGCACCTATCTTGCACCGACACTGGCTCCCAACAGACCGAACCAAGATTTCACTTCACCCATGTCACCTAGGAGTTCCATCGGGTGCGTCCAAAACAATTTTCGAGCCTACGGTACGTTCGGCGCAAACCGTGCACCTATCTTGCCCCGACACTGGCTCCCAACGGAACAAAACGAGATTCAATATGACCCACGTCACCTAGGAGTACCATCGGGTTCGTCCAAAACAACTTGCGAGCCTATGGTATGTTCGGCACAAACCGTGCACTTATCTTGCACCGACACTGGCTCCCAACAGACCGAAACAAGATTCCACGTGTCGCAGAACCGACCAATTTATAAGAATACAAGTACAATGGCAATCCGCAAGCGGTCGCACTGTCATACTTGAACTCATATAAACCCGGTAGTCCGTCGAGTACCACGACGGGTCTCGATAAACGATTTACAACAACCAAGATCGTACAGGATTCAACATACATGCCACATGTTACATAAAGTTCACAGATACTTTTCATCATCAGAGTACGAATAAAAGTTATTACAAACCGAGTTTGGTAAATAAGCGGAAGCAAATAAGTTCGAAGATAAAGTTTCCAACATAGTTTGATACAGTGGCAAACCAGATCACGGTCCACAAAAGCAAAGATAGGAATTACTAAAGAAGCCTGCCCAAGGCTTACTCCTCATCCACGGCGGGATAGAAGCAACTCTTGCAATAACCATGATACACAGTGCCATCTGCAACAATGGGAAAATAAACCCTGAGTACGAGAAGGTACTCAGCTAGACTTACCTGTCATGAACCAGAAATAAAATGACTCCAAGGATTATGCAAGGCTGTATAAGTGGACGTAACTTGACAACATTTTGCGAAAAAGGCAACTTACCCATTGTACAATTATGATTCCTTTATCAAGTTAATTATAACTATCCATTTCTAGATTAGCAACTATCCTGTGCCAAACATGTGGTATATCATTTTAGAAACATACAATAGTAACCATAGCAGGTATTGTAATTCCATTTTCATCCGAACCATCCTGTTCCATAACACAGTTACTACGATGTTGGAGCTAGTCAAGTTTCTCACTATCCAGGAGAGACGGCGATTCGAATCGATTTCAACCAGCTGGGAATTTATTCCTAACACAAACCTAGGTCTACCAGCCACGATAGCCTTAGGTCACCTTTGATACAACTCAGGTACACATTTCGCGGGTCCGTATCGTGCCGCACAATCTGGACCACTAGATGCCAGGATGCTCAGGCCAAGCCTGCCCTTGGGCTCAGTCTGATCGTTCCCCGGAAGGAGCGCACAACAAAACGATTCCCGGCCTGAGTTGAATTACTCGGCTTCGCGGTCGGAACGAATTATCCGGCTAGCTAAGTGAGAGGCATGCGTTCAATCTTGTCAGAAGTTCCAACAACGGTACGGTCCTTAATCGACACAAACGGGGATAAGTCCACACCCAAGACCTCCATGTCTTGTTGCTTCTCTATCGACTTCCCGTCCGGTCTCAATTTACTTTTACCTCATGGTTCTGTTCCACGATAGCAGATATAGCCAACCGTGCTCCGGTATCCACCTATATCTCGCAGGTGACAGGACATCACCCGACTTCTACCAGTCTAAGCATGGCTAAGCGTATATATTCGATCCTGGACCTATATCGGTTAAAGGTGTAATATCTGGACAAGGAATGTACATGCATCAAGTGGTTTCATTCAACTCTTATAACCTAATGCATCAATCATAAATACGTAAGTAAACATTTGTAAATTACTGGGAGACTTATAATGCTCCGGGGCTTGCCTCGCAGAAAGGAAGTAGGGCGATGGTCAGGACACTCCGGAAGCTCTTCAGGGTTGGGCCTTCGGGAGCTGCGGCTTGCAGATCCTCCTGCGGGTTCCCTTCCTCTGCTTCTTCGAATTCCAGCAAC
The DNA here is from genome assembly GCF_019320115.1 of Miscanthus floridulus. Classification (NCBI taxonomy): domain Eukaryota; kingdom Viridiplantae; phylum Streptophyta; class Magnoliopsida; order Poales; family Poaceae; genus Miscanthus; species Miscanthus floridulus. The sequence goes on along the minus strand of NW_027097819.1, from coordinate 75,154 downwards.
GTGATCTCTTCCTCCGATCCTAGATGCATGAGTATGGTATAAGTATTACGAATGCATATATGTTAACAAGTGCATCACGTTGTTTGAGTAGGTGCATATCTCTTCTCGATTACTACTTAACTACTTCTACAATGCATCGACTATGCCACAAACAGTAGCTACTTGTTTCACTCATAACTGGAGTTCTACAAATCCAAAAACAGTGATCCTAGACTTTCTAGAAAGCTTATCAAATTCTCTACAACTTTGTTATTAACCATTTTTACAGTAAACATCAGTTTCAACATGCAACTCATCACACCCTAGAATTAGTCCGGAAACTATTTAACATGCAATATAAAGTAATAACACATCTACTTCATGTAATCATTCAAAATTTGACAACATGGAACCTACCAACAGTTTAAGCATACCAAATACAGTTAAGATAATATAATGGTGAAGCCCAAACTTTTTATTTAATTACCTTTTATTATTTTATTTAGATATCTAGGTTAAATAATAAACATATATCAGATGTACTTCATAAATTCCCAAAAATTTATAGTGCCTTACTAATGCTATCAAAGGACTACTATAAAAATTTCATGTCATTTTACTAAGTAGAACATTCTGTACCAAAAATGATAAGGAAGCAAGGCTTGAAATAGCATAAATGGAAAATCCTATTGAAAAGTGTCAAGCAACAGATTTCTTATTTTTCTTAACATCCATATGGTACTAGTATTACCTCCAACAAATTTCATGAATTTTGGACTCATAAATAATTTATAAAAATTCATGCAAGGATTGACTAGCCATAAAAGAAAAATCTATAATTATAATTCTACACATGCACTGGTCTTCAAATTTTTACCCAAGCTCATATATCCTAAGACTAGATTACCACAAAAATTTCATAATTTTTGGAGCACAGGAACTCTAGATATAAAATAAACAAATTTAAATGCATTCAAAAGCACATTTCAAATCCTGATTTAAATCTCTAGAAATTTCTACGGTTGAAACCAAGAACATATTTTTCTTAAATACTACACTTCCTAAGCAACACAACCATATTTATTTCACAATTTTAGGAGCTACCAAACTGAAGATACAAAATTCACAAAACAAATCAAAAACTGGAATCAAATGAGTTAGCCTTCAAACACTGAGTCACTGATCGGTGGGACCCGGTGGTCAGGGGACCCCACATGTCATTGACTCGAAGCAGAGCAGCGGCGCTGCTGGGCACTGTGCGGCTGCGGCTCGTCGACGGCGAGCTTCGCCGGCGATGACATCTACGCTACGTGATCTACGTGACCTAGCGAACCTACTGAGCCACTTGGCCGGGCCTATTGCCGACCCTAGAGCTGACGGCGGTGACCATGGCGGAGCGGCGGGGCTGGACCACGGCGGTACGCCGGTGTGGGCTACGGTGGTTCAAATTAACGCGTGGACAAGCGTCAGCGGATGCTGGGGAACCTAGCACGCTAGCTAACGGAGCGGGAGGAGGACTGTGGCGGCGTGGCCACGACAATGGAGTCCGCGGCGGAGCTCCGGTGAGCATTGGCACGGCGCTGGCGCTTACCGAACTCGAATGGCGGGCACGGGAAGAAGCAGTGGTTCGCTGGGGCACTAGTGGATGCGTTGCAGGGGTGGAGAAGCAGCGAGGGCGAGCTGGTGTTGGCTATGGCGACGGCGGAGCTGCGAGAGCTCGGCGGCTGCTGCTACGAGGAAGAAAGGCCGAGGCAACGCGAAAACGGAGTGCGGTTGAGTGCAGGCGGGCGCTGGCGTGATGAAGGCGCGCTCGGGCGCGTCGTGGCCTGGCTAGACAGAGCAGAGGCGACGCGCGGCCGTTTCTCCTCCACGCGGCAGCCATGGCCTGACGGCGGTCGGCCACTGAATCAGCCGATTCAGTTCGTCAGTCGCGAACGGTGATGCCTGACAGCGCGTTTTCAAGTCGACATATCTGCTAATCCGTGGCTCCTTCGTGTAAACATCCTAAACAAATTTTTTAGACTCATGTACCAGCTACAAATGTTGTTCAATGATCGTGTTCCAATTCTCAACGTAAACTGAGTAAAATCCTCCCCAAGGTGAGCCTGTCAGTCGGTCAGTGAAAAAGACTTGGTGAAATTTGCTAAGTGTGGAAATCAGTGATTTGATGATTTTTGAAATCCAATTTCACACATGTTAGGAGCTGAATCAGTCAAAGGCCCAAAAATCAAAGTTGTTCCTTATGTCAAACACTACAACATTGCTTTAGTGAACTCCTCCATGCAAGGTCTCTAACACCTAGTTCAACTTTAGTCAAACATGTCACTTTGAAATCATGATACATACTCAAACCATGGCTAAATGACCAAACTAGCCCTAGCCTTAAATACCAAAGTTGTTCATGATGATATCCTAAGCATGTTTAAGAAATTTTCAAGGTCATCCTATCATTTTATGCAGTGGTCACTCATAGAGCTATCCAGGTCAACACATGAAATATTACTTAAGTGCTTGATCATGAAAGGTGGCCTTCATGAACAAGGTTCCTTTTGTTAACCTAAGTGTAGCTAAGGTGTTTTAGTGACTAGCATTACCCACTTGCATTCATTTGCACATGATCATATGCATATGTTCCAAGAAACACGAGATAACCAGCAATGTTTCATATGTTTCTATCAAATGTTTCAATTGTAAATGATGATTTATGAATGCTTGATGCTCATGCTCATGTTATGCAAGTCAAGTTATGCAAGGCTAACACCCGAGGTGTTACACCACGTGACCCACGTCACCTAGGAGTACCATCGGGTGCGTCCAAAATGATTTCCGAGCCTATGGTATGTTCGGCGCAAACCGTGCACCTATCTTGCACCGACACTGGCTCCCAATGGACCGAAACAAGACTCCACATGACCCACGTCACCTAGGAGTTCCATCGGGTGTGTCCAAAACGATTTCCGAGCCTATGGTATGTTCGACGCAAACCGTGCACCTATCTTGCACCGACACAGGCTCCCAACAGACCGAAACGAGATTCCACATGACCCACGTCACCTAGGAGTACCATCGGGTGCGTCCAAAACGATTTCCGAGCCTATGGTATGTTTAGCGCAAACCATGCACCTATCTTGCACCGACACTGGCTCCCAACGGACCGAAACAAGACTCCACATGACCGACGTCAACTAGGAGTTCCATTGGTTTGTCCAAAACGATTTCCGAGCGTATGGTATGTTCGGCGCCAACCGTGCACCTATCTTGCACCGACACTGGCTCCCAACAGACCGAACCAAGATTCCACTTGACCCATGTCACCTAGGAGTTCCATTGGGTGTGTCCAAAACAATTTTCGAGCCTACGGTACGTTTGGCGCAAACCGTGGACCTATCTTGCCCTGACACAGGCTCCCAACGGAACGAAACAAGATTCAACATGACCCATGTCACCTAGGAGTACCATCGGGTTCGTCCAAAACAACTTCCGAGCCTATGGTATGTTTGGCACAAATCATGCACCTATCTTGCACCGACACTGGCTCCCAACGGACCGAAACAAGACTCCACATGACCCACGTCACCTAGGAGTTCCATCGGGTGTGTCCAAAATGATTTCCAAGCCTATGGTATGTTCGGCGCAAACCGTGCACCTATCTTGCACCGACACTGGCTCCCAACAGACCGAAACAAGATTCCACATGACCCACGTCACCTAGGAGTACCATCGGGTGCGTCCAAAATGATTTCCGAGCCTATGGTATGTTCAGCGCAAACCGTGCACCTATCTTGCACCGACATTGGCTCCCAACGGACCGAAACAAGACTCCACATGACCCACATCACCTAGGAGTTCCATCGGTTGTGTCCAAAATGATTTCCGAGCCTATGGTATGTTCGGCGCCAACCGTGCAGCTATCTTGCACCGACACTGGCTCCCAACAGACCAAACCAAGATTCCACTTGACCCATGTCACCTAGGAGTTCCATCGGGTGCGTCCAAAACAATTTCCGAGCCTACGGTACGTTCGGGGCAAACCGTGCACCTATCTTGCCCTGACACTGGCTCCCAACGGAACGAAACGAGATTCAACATGACCCACGTCACCTAGGAGTACCATCGGGTTCGTCCAAAACAACTTCTGAGCCTATGGTATGTTCGGCACAAACCGTGCACCTATCTTGCACCGACACTGGCTCCCTACAGACCGAAACGAGATTCCACATGACCCACGTCACCTAGGAGTACCATCGGGTGCGTCCAAAATGATTTCCGATCCTACGGTACGTTTGGCGCAAACCATGCACCTATCTTGCGTCAAGATTAGCACCACCTCCAAATGGACCGAAACGAGCTTTCGCTTGAGCCTCATCACCTACGAGTACCATTGGGTGCGTCAAAATGATTTCTGAGCCTATGGTACACTCGGCGCAAACCGTGCACCTATCTTGCACCGACACCAACACTGTCTCCCAACAGACCGAAACGAGATTCCACTTGACCCACGTCACCTAGGAGTACCATCGGGTGCGTCCAAAATGATTTCTGAGCCTATGGTATGTTCGGCACAAACCGTGCACCTATCTTGCACCGACACTGGCTCCCAACAGACCAAAACGAGATTCCACTTGACCCACGTCATCTAGGAGTACCATCGGGTGCGTCCAAAATGATTTCCGAGCCTATGGTATGTTCGACGCAAATCGTGCACCTATCTTGCACCGACACTAACACTGTCTCCAAATGGACCGAAACAAGATTCCACATGACCCATGTCACCTAGGAGTTCCATCGGGTGCGTCCAAAAAGATTTTCGAGCCTACGGTACGTTTGGCACAAACCGTGCACCTATCTTGCACCGACACTGGCTCCCAACGGACCGAAACGAGATTCAACATGACCCACGTCACCTAGGAGTACCATCGGGTGCGTCCAAAATGATTTTCGAGCCTATGGTATGTTTGGCACAAACCGTGCACCTATCTTGCACCGACACTGGCTCCCAACGGACCGAAACAAGACTCCACATGACCCACATCACCTAGGAGTTCCATCGGGTGTGTCCAAAACGATTTCCGAGCCTATGGTATGTTCGGCGCAAACTGTGCACCTATCTTGGACCGACATTGGCTCCCAATAGACCGAAACGAGATTCCACATGACCCACGTCACCTAGGAGTACCATCGGGTGCGTCCAAAACAATTTCTGAGCCTATGGTATGTTCGGCGCAAACCGTGCACCTATCTTGCACCAACACTAACACTGTCTCCCAACAGACCGAAACGAGATTCCACTTGACCCACGTCACCTAGGAGTACCATCGGGTGCGTCCAAAATGATTTCTGAGCCTACGGTATGTTTGGCACAAACCATGCACCTATCTTGCACCGACACTGGCTCCCAATAGACCAAAACGAGATTCCACTTGACCCACATCACCTAGGAATACCATCGGGTGCGTCCAAAACAATTTCCGAGCCTATGGTATGTTCGGCACAAACCGTGCACCTATCTTGCACCGACACTGGCTCCCAACAGACCGAAATGAGATTCCACATGACCCGCATCACCTAGGAGTACCAACGGGTGTGTCCAAAATGATTTCCGAGCCTATGGTATGTTCGGCGCAAACCGTGCACCTATCTTGCACCGACACTGGCTCCGAACAGACTGAAACACGATTCCACATGACCCACGTCACCTAGGAGTTCCATCGGGTGTGTCCAAAATGATTTCCAAGCCTATGGTATGTTCGGCGCAAACCGTGCACCTATCTTGCACCGACACTGGCTCCCAACGGACCGAAACAAGACTCCACATGACCGACGTCAACTAGGAGTTCCATTGGTTTGTCCAAAACGATTTCCGAGCATATGGTATGTTCGGCGCCAACCGTGCACCAATCTTGCACCGACACTGGCTCCCAACAGACCGAACCAAGATTCCACTTGACCCATGTCACCTAGGAGTTCCATTGGGTGTGTCCAAAACAATTTTCGAGCCTACGGTACGTTTGGCGCAAACCGTGGACCTATCTTGCCCTGACACAGGCTCCCAACGGAACGAAACAAGATTCAACATGACCCATGTCACCTAGGAGTACCATCGGGTTCGTCCAAAACAACTTCCGAGCCTATGGTATGTTTGGCACAAACCATGCACCTATCTTGCACCGACACTGGCTCCCAACGGACCGAAACAAGACTCCACATGACCCACGTCACCTAGGAGTTCCATTGGGTGTGTCCAAAATGATTTCCAAGCCTATGGTATGTTCGGCGCAAACCGTGCACCTATCTTGCACCGACACTGGCTCCCAACAGACCGAAACAAGATTCCACATGACCCACGTCACCTAGGAGTACCATCGGGTGCGTCCAAAATGATTTCCGAGCCTATGGTATGTTCAGCGCAAACCGTGCACCTATCTTGCACCGACACTGGCTCCCAACGGACCGAAACAAGACTCCACATGACCCACGTCACCTAGGAGTTCCATCGGTTGTGTCCAAAATGATTTCCGAGCCTATGGTATGTTCGGCGCCAACCGTGCACCTATCTTGCACCGACACTGGCTCCCAACAGACCGAACCAAGATTTCACTTGACCCATGTCACCTAGGAGTTCCATCGGGTGCGTCCAAAACAATTTTCGAGCCTACGGTACGTTCGGCGCAAACCGTGCACCTATCTTGCCCCGACACTGGCTCCCAACGGAACGAAACGAGATTCAATATGACCCACGTCACCTAGGAGTACCATCGGGTTCGTCCAAAACAACTTGCGAGCCTATGGTATGTTCGGCACAAACCGTGCACTTATCTTGCACCGACACTGGCTCCCAACAGACCGAAACGAGATTCCACGTGTCGCAGAACCGACCAATTTATAAGAATACAAGTACAATGGCAATCCGCAAGCGGTCGCACTGTCATACTTGAACCCATATAAACCCGGTAGTCCGTCGAGTACCACGACGGGTCTCGATAAACGATTTACAACAACCAAGATCGTACAGGATTCAACATACATGCCACATGTTACATAAAGTTCACAGATACTTTTCATCATCAGAGTACGAATAAAAGTTATTACAAACCGAGTTTGGTAAATAAGCGGAAGCAAATAAGTTCGAAGATAAAGTTTCCAACATAGTTTGATACAGTGGCAAACCAGATCACGGTCCACAAAAGCAAAGATAGGAATTACTAAAGAAGCCTGCCCAAGGCTTACTCCTCATCCACGGCGGGATAGAAGCAACTCTTGCAATAACCATGATACACAGTGCCATCTGCAACAATGGGAAAATAAACCCTGAGTACGAGAAGGTACTCAGCTAGACTTACCTGTCATGAACCAGAAATAAAATGACTCCAAGGATTATGCAAGGCTGTATAAGTGGACGTAACTTGACAACATTTTGCGAAAAAGGCAACTTACCCATTGTACAATTATGATTCCTTTATCAAGTTAATTATAACTATCCATTTCTAGATTAGCAACTATCCTGTGCCAAACATGTGGTATATCATTTTAGAAACATACAATAGTAACCATAGCAGGTATTGTAATTCCATTTTCATCCGAACCATCCTGTTCCATAACACAGTTACTACGATGTTGGAGCTAGTCAAGTTTCTCACTATCCAGGAGAGACGGCGATTCGAATCGATTTCAACCAGCTGGGAATTTATTCCTAACACAAACCTAGGTCTACCAGCCACGATAGCCTTAGGTCACCTTTGATACAACTCAGGTACACATTTCGCGGGTCCGTATCGTGCCGCACAATCTGGACCACTAGATGCCAGGATGCTCAGGCCAAGCCTGCCCTTGGGCTCAGTCTGATCGTTCCCCGGAAGGAGCGCACAACAAAACGATTCCCGGCCTGAGTTGAATTACTCGGCTTCGCGGTCGGAACGAATTATCCGGCTAGCTAAGTGAGAGGCATGCGTTCAATCTTGTCAGAAGTTCCAACAACGGTACGGTCCTTAATCGACACAAACGGGGATAAGTCCACACCCAAGACCTCCATGTCTTGTTGCTTCTCTATCGACTTCCCGTCCGGTCTCAATTTACTTTTACCTCATGGTTCTGTTCCACGATAGCAGATATAGCCAACCGTGCTCCGGTATCCACCTATATCTCGCAGGTGACAGGACATCACCCGACTTCTACCAGTCTAAGCATGGCTAAGCGTATATATTCGATCCTGGACCTATATCGGTTAAAGGTGTAATATCTGGACAAGGAATGTACATGCATCAAGTGGTTTCATTCAACTCTTATAACCTAATGCATCAATCATAAATACGTAAGTAAACATTTGTAAATTACTGGGAGACTTATAATGCTCCGGGGCTTGCCTCGCAGAAAGGAAGTAGGGCGATGGTCAGGACACTCCGGAAGCTCTTCAGGGTTGGGCCTTCGGGAGCTGCGGCTTGCAGATCCTCCTGCGGGTTCCCTTCCTCTGCTTCTTCGAATTCCAGCAACGTGATCTCTTCCTCCGATCCTAGATGCATGAGTATGGTATAAGTATTACGAATGCATATATGTTAACAAGTGCATCACGTTGTTTGAGTAGGTGCATATCTCTTCTCGATTACTACTTAACTACTTCTACAATGCATCGACTATGCCACAAACAGTAGCTACTTGTTTCACTCATAACTGGAGTTCTACAAATCCAAAAACAGTGATCCTAGACTTTCTAGAAAGCTTATCAAATTCTCTACAACTTTGTTATTAACCATTTTTACAGTAAACATCAGTTTCAACATGCAACTCATCACACCCTAGAATTAGTCCGGAAACTATTTAACATGCAATATAAAGTAATAACACATCTACTTCATGTAATCATTCAAAATTTGACAACATGGAACCTACCAACAGTTTAAGCATACCAAATACAGTTAAGATAATATAATGGTGAAGCCCAAACTTTTTATTTAATTACCTTTTATTATTTTATTTAGATATCTAGGTTAAATAATAAACATATATCAGATGTACTTCATAAATTCCCAAAAATTTATAGTGCCTTACTAATGCTATCAAAGGACTACTATAAAAATTTCATGTCATTTTACTAAGTAGAACATTCTGTACCAAAAATGATAAGGAAGCAAGGCTTGAAATAGCATAAATGGAAAATCCTATTGAAAAGTGTCAAGCAACAGATTTCTTATTTTTCTTAACATCCATATGGTACTAGTATTACCTCCAACAAATTTCATGAATTTTGGACTCATAAATAATTTATAAAAATTCATGCAAGGATTGACTAGCCATAAAAGAAAAATCTATAATTATAATTCTACACATGCACTGGTCTTCAAATTTTTACCCAAGCTCATATATCCTAAGACTAGATTACCACAAAAATTTCATAATTTTTGGAGCACAGGAACTCTAGATATAAAATAAACAAATTTAAATGCATTCAAAAGCACATTTCAAATCCTGATTTAAATCTCTAGAAATTTCTACGGTTGAAACCAAGAACATATTTTTCTTAAATACTACACTTCCTAAGCAACACAACCATATTTATTTCACAATTTTAGGAGCTACCAAACTGAAGATACAAAATTCACAAAACAAATCAAAAACTGGAATCAAATGAGTTAGCCTTCAAACACTGAGTCACTGATCGGTGGGACCCGGTGGTCAGGGGACCCCACATGTCATTGACTCGAAGCAGAGCAGCGGCGCTGCTGGGCACTGTGCGGCTGCGGCTCGTCGACGGCGAGCTTCGCCGGCGATGACATCTACGCTACGTGATCTACGTGACCTAGCGAACCTACTGAGCCACTTGGCCGGGCCTATTGCCGACCCTAGAGCTGACGGCGGTGACCATGGCGGAGCGGCGGGGCTGGACCACGGCGGTACGCCGGTGTGGGCTACGGTGGTTCAAATTAACGCGTGGACAAGCGTCAGCGGATGCTGGGGAACCTAGCGCGCTAGCTAACGGAGCGGGAGGAGGACTGTGGCGGCGTGGCCACGACAATGGAGTCCGCGGCGGAGCTCCGGTGAGCATTGGCACGGCGCTGGCGCTTACCGAACTCGAATGGCGGGCACGGGAAGAAGCAGTGGTTCGCTGGGGCACTAGTGGATGCGTTGCAGGGGTGGAGAAGCAGCGAGGGCGAGCTGGTGTTGGCTATGGCGACGGCGGAGCTGCGAGAGCTCGGCGGCTGCTGCTACGAGGAAGAAAGGCCGAGGCAACGCGAAAACGGAGTGCGGTTGAGTGCAGGCGGGCGCTGGCGTGATGAAGGCGCGCTCGGGCGCGTCGTGGCCTGGCTAGACAGAGCAGAGGCGACGCGCGGCCGTTTCTCCTCCACGCGGCAGCCATGGCCTGACGGCGGTCGGCCACTGAATCAGCCGATTCAGTTCGTCAGTCGCGAACGGTGATGCCTGACAGCGCGTTTTCAAGTCGACATATCTGCTAATCCGTGGCTCCTTCGTGTAAACATCCTAAACAAATTTTTTAGACTCATGTACCAGCTACAAATGTTGTTCAATGATCGTGTTCCAATTCTCAACGTAAACTGAGTAAAATCCTCCCCAAGGTGAGCCTGTCAGTCGGTCAGTGAAAAAGACTTGGTGAAATTTGCTAAGTGTGGAAATCAGTGATTTGATGATTTTTGAAATCCAATTTCACACATGTTAGGAGCTGAATCAGTCAAAGGCCCAAAAATCAAAGTTGTTCCTTATGTCAAACACTACAACATTGCTTTAGTGAACTCCTCCATGCAAGGTCTCTAACACCTAGTTCAACTTTAGTCAAACATGTCACTTTGAAATCATGATACATACTCAAACCATGGCTAAATGACCAAACTAGCCCTAGCCTTAAATACCAAAGTTGTTCATGATGATATCCTAAGCATGTTTAAGAAATTTTCAAGGTCATCCTATCATTTTATGCAGTGGTCACTCATAGAGCTATCCAGGTCAACACATGAAATATTACTTAAGTGCTTGATCATGAAAGGTGGCCTTCATGAACAAGGTTCCTTTTGTTAACCTAAGTGTAGCTAAGGTGTTTTAGTGACTAGCATTACCCACTTGCATTCATTTGCACATGATCATATGCATATGTTCCAAGAAACACGAGATAACCAGCAATGTTTCATATGTTTCTATCAAATGTTTCAATTGTAAATGATGATTTATGAATGCTTGATGCTCATGCTCATGTTATGCAAGTCAAGTTATGCAAGGCTAACACCCGAGGTGTTACACCACGTGACCCACGTCACCTAGGAGTACCATCGGGTGCGTCCAAAATGATTTCCGAGCCTATGGTATGTTCGGCGCAAACCGTGCACCTATCTTGCACCGACACTGGCTCCCAATGGACCGAAACAAGACTCCACATGACCCACGTCACCTAGGAGTTCCATCGGGTGTGTCCAAAACGATTTCCGAGCCTATGGTATGTTCGACGCAAACCGTGCACCTATCTTGCACCGACACAGGCTCCCAACAGACCGAAACGAGATTCCACATGACCCACGTCACCTAGGAGTACCATCGGGTGCGTCCAAAACGATTTCCGAGCCTATGGTATGTTCAGCGCAAACCATGCACCTATCTTGCACCGACACTGGCTCCCAACGGACCGAAACAAGACTCCACATGACCGACGTCAACTAGGAGTTCCATTGGTTTGTCCAAAACGATTTCCGAGCGTATGGTATGTTCGGCGCCAACCGTGCACCTATCTTGCACCGACACTGGCTCCCAACAGACCGAACCAAGATTCCACTTGACCCATGTCACCTAGGAGTTCCATTGGGTGTGTCCAAAACAATTTTCGAGCCTACGGTACGTTTGGCACAAACCGTGGACCTATCTTGCCCTGACACAGGCTCCCAACAGAACGAAACAAGATTCAACATGACCCATGTCACCTAGGAGTACCATCGGGTTCGTCCAAAACAACTTCCGAGCCTATGGTATGTTTGGCACAAACCATGCACCTATCTTGCACCGACACTGGCTCCCAACGGACCGAAACAAGACTCCACATGACCCACGTCACCTAGGAGTTCCATCGGGTGTGTCCAAAATGATTTCCAAGCCTATGGTATGTTCGGCGCAAACCGTGCACCTATCTTGCACCGACACTAGCTCCCAACAGACCGAAACAAGATTCCACATGACCCACGTCACCTAGGAGTACCATCGGGTGCGTCCAAAATGATTTCCGAGCCTATGGTATGTTCAGCGCAAACCGTGCACCTATCTTGCACCGACACTGGCTCCCAACGGACCGAAACAAGACTCCACATGACCCACATCACCTAGGAGTTCCATCGGTTGTGTCCAAAATGATTTCCGAGCCTATGGTATGTTCGGCGCCAACTGTGCAGCTATCTTGCACCGACACTGGCTCCCAACAGACTGAACCAAGATTCCACTTGACCCATGTCACCTAGGAGTTCCATCGGGTGCGTCCAAAACAATTTCCGAGCCTACGGTACGTTCGGGGCAAACCGTGCACCTATCTTGCCCTGACACTGGCTCCCAACGGAACGAAACGAGATTCAACATGACCCACGTCACCTAGGAGTACCATCGGGTTCGTCCAAAACAACTTCTGAGCCTATGGTATGTTCGGCACAAACCGTGCACCTATCTTGCACCGACACTGGCTCCCTACAGACCGAAACGAGATTCCACATGACCCACGTCACCTAGGAGTACCATCGGGTGCGTCCAAAATGATTTCCGATCCTACGGTACGTTTGGCGCAAACCATGCACCTATCTTGCGTCAAGATTAGCACCACCTCCAAATGGACCGAAACGAGCTTTCGCTTGAGCCTCATCACCTACGAGTACCATTGGGTGCGTCCAAAATGATTTCTGAGCCTATGGTACACTCGGCGCAAACCGTGCACCTATCTTGCACCGACACCAACACTGTCTCCCAACAGACCGAAACGAGATTCCACTTGACCCACGTCACCTAGGAGTACCATCGGGTGCGTCCAAAATGATTTCTGAGCCTATGGTATGTTCGGCACAAACCGTGCACCTATCTTGCACCGACACTGGCTCCCAACAGACCAAAACGAGATTCCACTTGACCCACGTCATCTAGGAGTACCATCGGGTGCGTCCAAAATGATTTCCGAGCCTATGGTATGTTCGACGCAAATCGTGCACCTATCTTGCACCGACACTAACACTGTCTCCAAATGGACCGAAACAAGATTCCACATGACCCATGTCACCTAGGAGTTCCATCGGGTGCGTCCAAAAAGATTTTCGAGCCTACGGTACGTTTGGCACAAACCGTGCACCTATCTTGCACCGACACTGGCTCCCAACGGACCGAAACGAGATTCAACATGACCCACGTCACCTAGGAGTACCATCGGGTGCGTCCAAAATGATTTTCGAGCCTATGGTATGTTTGGCACAAACCGTGCACCTATCTTGCACCGACACTGGCTCCCAACGGACCGAAACAAGACTCCACATGACCCACATCACCTAGGAGTTCCATCGGGTGTGTCCAAAACGATTTCCGAGCCTATGGTATGTTCGGCGCAAACTGTGCACCTATCTTGGACCGACATTGGCTCCCAATAGACCGAAACGAGATTCCACATGACCCATGTCACCTAGGAGTACCATCGGGTGCGTCCAAAACAATTTCTGAGCCTATGGTATGTTCGGCGCAAACCGTGCACCTATCTTGCACCAACACTAACACTGTCTCCCAACAGACCGAAACGAGATTCCACTTGACCCACGTCACCTAGGAGTACCATCGGGTGCGTCCAAAATGATTTCTGAGCCTACGGTATGTTTGGCACAAACCATGCACCTATCTTGCACCGACACTGGCTCCCAATAGACCAAAACGAGATTCCACTTGACCCACATCACCTAGGAATACCATCGGGTGCGTCCAAAACAATTTCCGAGCCTATGGTATGTTCGGCACAAACCGTGCACCTATCTTGCACCGACACTGGCTCCCAACAGACCGAAACGAGATTCCACATGACCCGCATCACCTAGGAGTACCAACGGGTGTGTCCAAAATGATTTCCGAGCCTATGGTATGTTCGGCGCAAACCGTGCACCTATCTTGCACCGACACTGGCTCCGAACAGACTGAAACACGATTCCACATGACCCACGTCACCTAGGAGTTCCATCGGGTGTGTCCAAAATGATTTCCAAGCCTATGGTATGTTCGGCGCAAACCGTGCACCTATCTTGCACCGACACTGGCTCCCAACGGACCGAAACAAGACTCCACATGACCGACGTCAACTAGGAGTTCCATTGGTTTGTCCAAAACGATTTCCGAGCGTATGGTATGTTCGGCGCCAACCGTGCACCAATCTTGCACCGACACTGGCTCCCAACAGACCGAACCAAGATTCCACTTGACCCATGTCACCTAGGAGTTCCATTGGGTGTGTCCAAAACAATTTTCGAGCCTACGGTACGTTTGGCGCAAACCGTGGACCTATCTTGCCCTGACACAGGCTCCCAACGGAACGAAACAAGATTCAACATGACCCATGTCACCTAGGAGTACCATCGGGTTCGTCCAAAACAACTTCCGAGCCTATGGTATGTTTGGCACAAACCATGCACCTATCTTGCACCGACACTGGCTCCCAACGGACCGAAACAAGACTCCACATGACCCACGTCACCTAGGAGTTCCATCGGGTGTGTCCAAAATGATTTCCAAGCCTATGGTATGTTCGGCGCAAACCGTGCACCTATCTTGCACCGACACTGGCTCCCAACAGACCGAAACAAGATTCCACATGACCCACGTCACCTAGGAGTACCATCGGGTGCGTCCAAAATGATTTCCAAGCCTATGGTATGTTCAGCGCAAACCGTGCACCTATCTTGCACCGACACTGGCTCCCAACGGACCAAAACAAGACTCCACATGACCCACGTCACCTAGGAGTTCCATCGGTTGTGTCCAAAATGTTTTCCGAGCCTATGGTATGTTCGGCGCCAACCGTGCAGCTATCTTGCACCGACACTGGCTCCCAACAGACCGAACCAAGATTGCACTTGACCCATGTCACCTAGGAGTTCCATCGGGTGCGTCCAAAACAATTTCCGAGCCTACGGTACGTTCGGCGCAAACCGTGCACCTATCTTGCCCTGACACTGGCTCCCAACGGAACGAAACGAGATTCAACATGACCCACGTCACCTAGGAGTACCATCGGGTTCGTCCAAAACAACTTCTGAGCCTATGGTATGTTCGGCACAAACCGTGCACCTATCTTGCACCGACACTGGCTCCCTATAGACCGAAACGAGATTCCACATGACCCACGTCACCTAGGAGTACCATCGGGTGCGTCCAAAATGATTTCCGATCCTACGGTACGTTTGGCGCAAACCATGCACCTATCTTGCGTCAAGATTAGCACCACCTCCAAATGGACCGAAACGAGCTTTCGCTTGAGCCTCATCACCTACGAGTACCATTGGGTGCGTCCAAAATGATTTCTGAGCCTATGGTACACTCGGCGCAAACCGTGCACCTATCTTGCACCGACACCAACACTGTCTCCCAACAGACCGAAACGAGATTCCACTTGACCCACGTCACCTAGGAGTACCATCGGGTGCGTCCAAAACGATTTCTGAGCCTATGGTATGTTCGGCACAAACCGTGCACCTATCTTGCACCGACACTGGCTCCCAACAGACCAAAACAAGATTCCACTTGACCCACGTCATCTAGGAGTACCATCGGGTGCGTCCAAAATGATTTCCGAGCCTATGGTATGTTCGACGCAAATCGTGCACCTATCTTGCACCGACACTAACACTGTCTCCAAATGGACCGAAACAAGATTCCACATGACCCATGTCACCTAGGAGTTCCATCGGGTGCGTCCAAAAAGATTTTCGAGCCTACGGTACGTTTGGCGCAAACCGTGCACCTATCTTGCACCGACACTGGCTCCCAACGGACCGAAACGAGATTCAACATGACCCACATCACCTAGGAGTACCATCGGGTGCGTCCAAAATGATTTTCGAGCCTATGGTATGTTTGGCACAAACCGTGCACCTATCTTGCACCGACACTGGCTCCCAACGGACCGAAACAAGACTCCACATGACCCACATCACCTAGGAGTTCCATCGGGTGTGTCCAAAACGATTTCCGAGCCTATGGTATGTTCGGCGCAAACTGTGCACCTATCTTGGACCGACATTGGCTCCCAATAGACCGAAACGAGATTCCACATGACCCACGTCACCTAGGAGTACCATCGGGTGCGTCCAAAACAATTTCTGAGCCTATGGTATGTTCGGCGCAAACCGTGCACCTATCTTGCACCAACACTAACACTGTCTCCCAACAGACCGAAACGAGATTCCACTTGACCCACGTCACCTAGGAGTACCATCGGGTGCGTCCAAAATGATTTCTGAGCCTACGGTATGTTCGGCACAAACCATGCACCTATCTTGCACCGACACTGGCTCCCAATAGACCAAAACGAGATTCCACTTGACCCACATCACCTAGGAGTACCATCGGGTGCGTCCAAAACAATTTCCGAGCCTATGGTATGTTCGGCACAAACCGTGCACCTATCTTGCACCGACACTGGCTCCCAACAGACCGAAACGAGATTCCACATGACCCGCATCACCTAGGAGTACCAACGGGTGTGTCCAAAATGATTTCCGAGCCTATGGTATGTTCGGCGCAAACCGTGCACCTATCTTGCACCGACACTGGCTCCGAACAGACTGAAACACGATTCCACATGACCCACGTCATCTAGGAGTACCATCGGGTGCGTCCAAAATGATTTCCGAGCCAATGGTATGTTCGGCACAAACCGTGCACCTATCTTGCACCGGCACTGGCTCCCAACAGACCGAAACAAGACTCCACATGACCCACGTCACCTAGGAGTTCCATCGGGTGTGTCCAAAATGATTTCCGAGCCTATGGTATGTTCGGCACAAACCGTGCACCTATCTTGCACCGACACTGGCTCCCTATAGACCAAAACGAGATTCCACATGACCCACGTCACCTAGGAGTACCATCAGGTGCATCCAAAATGATTTCTGATCCTACGATACGTTTGGCGCAAACCATGCACCTATCTTGCATCAAGATTAGCACCACATCCAAACGGACCGAAACGAGCTTCCGCTTGAGCCTCATCACCTACGAGTACCATTGGGTGCGTCCAAAATGATTTCTGAGCCAATGGTACACTCGGCGCAAACCGTGCAGCTATCTTGCACCGACACCAACACTCTCTCCCAACAGACCGAAACGAGATTCCACTTGACCCACGTCACCTAGGAGTACCATCGGGTGCGTCCAAAACGATTTCTGAGCCTATGGTATGTTCGGCACAAACCGTGCACCTATCTTGCACCGACACTGGCTCCCAACAGACCAAAACGAGATTACACTTGACCCACGTCACCTAGGAGTACCATCGGGTGCGTCCAAAATGATTTCTGAGCCTATGGTATGTTCGACACAAATCGTGCACCTATCTTGCACCGACACTAACACTGTCTCCAAATGGACCGAAACAAGATTCCACATGACCCATGTCACCTAGGAGTTCCATCAGGTGCGTCCAAAAGGATTTTCGAGCCTACGGTACGTTTGGCGCAAACCGTGCACCTATCTTGCACCGACACTGGCTCCCAATGGACCGAAACAAGACTCCACTTGACCCACGTCACCTAGGAGTTCCATCAGGTGCGTCCAAAACAATTTCTGAGCCTATGATATGTTCGGCCCAAACCGTGCACCTATCTTGCACCGACACTAGCTCCCAACAGACCGAAACGCGATTCCACATGACCCACGTCACCTAGGAGTACCATCGGGTGCGTCCAAAATGATTTTCGAGCCTATGGTATGTTCGGCACAAACCGTGCACCTATCTTGCACCGACACTGGCTCCCAACAGACCAAAACAAGACTCCACATGACCCACGTCACCTAGGAGTTCCATCGGGTGTGTCCAAAATGATTTCCGAGCCTATGGTATGTTTGGCTCAAATCGTGCACCTATCTTGCACCGACATTGGCTCCCAACAGACCGAAACGAGATTCCACATGACCCACGTCACCTAGGAGTACCATGGGGTGCGTCCAAAATGATTTCCGAGCCTATGGTATGTTCGGCGCAAACCATGCACCTATCTTGCACCGACACTAACACTATCTCCCAACAGACCGAAATGAGATTCCACTTGACCCACGTCACCTAGGAGTACCATCGGGTGTGTCCAAAACGATTTCTGAGCCTATGGTATTTTCGGCACAAACCGTGCACCTATCTTGCACCGACACTGGCTCCCAACAGACTAAAACGAGATTCCACTTGACCCACGTCACCTAGGAGTACCATCGGGTGCGTCCAAAATGATTTCCGAGCCTATGGTATGTTCGACGCAAACCATGCACCTATCTTGCACCGACACTAACAATGTCTCCAAATGGACCGAAACGAGATTCCACATGACCCATGTCACCTAGGAGTTCCATCGGGTGCGTCCAAAAGGATTTTCGAGCCTACGGTACGTTTGGCGCAAACCGTGCACCTATCTTGCACCGACACTGGCTCCCAACACACTGAAACGAGATTCCACTTGACCCACGTCACCTAGGAGTACCATCGGGTGCGTCCAAAATGATTTCTGAGCCTATGGTATATTCGGCAAAAACCATTCACCTATCTTGCACCGACACTGGCTTCCAACAGACCAAAACGAGATTCCACATGACCCACATCACCTAGGAGTACCATCGGGTGCGTCCAAAATGATTTCCGAGCCAATGGTATGTTCAGCACAAACCGTGCACCTATCTTGCACCGACACTGGCTCCCAACAGACTGAAACAAGACTCCACTTGACCCACGTCACCTAGGAGTTCCATCAGGTGTGTCCAAAATGATTTCCGAGCCTATGGTATGTTCGGCACAAACCATGCACCTATCTTGCACCGACACTGGCTCCCAATAGACCAAAACGAGATTCCACTTGACCCACATCACCTAGGAGTACCATCGGGTGCGTCCAAAACAATTTCCGAGCCTATGGTATGTTCGGCACAAACCGTGCACCTATCTTGCACCGACACTGGCTCCCAACAGACCGAAACGAGATTCCACATGACCCGCATCACCTAGGAGTACCAACGGGTGTGTCCAAAATGATTTCCGAGCCTATGGTATGTTCGGCGCAAACCGTGCACCTATCTTGCACCGACACTGGCTCCGAACAGACTGAAACACGATTCCACATGACCCACGTCATCTAGGAGTACCATCGGGTGCGTCCAAAATGATTTCCGAGCCAATGGTATGTTCGGCACAAACCGTGCACCTATCTTGCACCGGCACTGGCTCCCAACAGACCGAAACAAGACTCCACATGACCCACGTCACCTAGGAGTTCCATCGGGTGTGTCCAAAATGATTTCCGAGCCTATGGTATGTTCGGCACAAACCGTGCACCTATCTTGCACCGACACTGGCTCCCTATAGACCAAAACGAGATTCCACATGACCCACGTCACCTAGGAGTACCATCGGGTGCATCCAAAATGATTTCTGATCCTACGATACGTTTGGCGCAAACCATGCACCTATCTTGCATCAAGATTAGCACCACATCCAAACGGACCGAAACGAGCTTCCGCTTGAGCCTCATCACCTACGAGTACCATTGGGTGCGTCCAAAATGATTTCTGAGCCAATGGTACACTCGGCGCAAACCGTGCAGCTATCTTGCACCGACACCAACACTCTCTCCCAACAGACCGAAACGAGATTCCACTTGACCCACGTCACCTAGGAGTACCATCGGGTGCGTCCAAAACGATTTCTGAGCCTATGGTATGTTCGGCACAAACCGTGCACCTATCTTGCACCGACACTGGCTCCCAACAGACCAAAACGAGATTACACTTGACCCACGTCACCTAGGAGTACCATCGGGTGCGTCCAAAATGATTTCTGAGCCTATGGTATGTTCGACACAAATCGTGCACCTATCTTGCACCGACACTAACACTGTCTCCAAATGGACCGAAACAAGATTCCACATGACCCATGTCACCTAGGAGTTCCATCAGGTGCGTCCAAAAGGATTTTCGAGCCTACGGTACGTTTGGCGCAAACCGTGCACCTATCTTGCACCGACACTGGCTCCCAATGGACCGAAACAAGACTCCACTTGACCCACGTCACCTAGGAGTTCCATCAGGTGCGTCCAAAACAATTTCTGAGCCTATGATATGTTCGGCCCAAACCGTGCACCTATCTTGCACCGACACTAGCTCCCAACAGACCGAAACGCGATTCCACATGACCCACGTCACCTAGGAGTACCATCGGGTGCGTCCAAAATGATTTTCGAGCCTATGGTATGTTCGGCACAAACCGTGCACCTATCTTGCACCGACACTGGCTCCCAACAGACCAAAACAAGACTCCACATGACCCACGTCACCTAGGAGTTCCATCGGGTGTGTCCAAAATGATTTCCGAGCCTATGGTATGTTTGGCTCAAATCGTGCACCTATCTTGCACCGACATTGGCTCCCAACAGACCGAAACGAGATTCCACATGACCCACGTCACCTAGGAGTACCATGGGGTGCGTCCAAAATGATTTCCGAGCCTATGGTATGTTCGGCGCAAACCATGCACCTATCTTGCACCGACACTAACACTATCTCCCAACAGACCGAAATGAGATTCCACTTGACCCACGTCACCTAGGAGTACCATCGGGTGTGTCCAAAACGATTTCTGAGCCTATGGTATTTTCGGCACAAACCGTGCACCTATCTTGCACCGACACTGGCTCCCAACAGACTAAAACGAGATTCCACTTGACCCACGTCACCTAGGAGTACCATCGGGTGCGTCCAAAATGATTTCCGAGCCTATGGTATGTTCGACGCAAACCATGCACCTATCTTGCACCGACACTAACAATGTCTCCAAATGGACCGAAACGAGATTCCACATGACCCATGTCACCTAGGAGTTCCATCGGGTGCGTCCAAAAGGATTTTCGAGCCTACGGTACGTTTGGCGCAAACCGTGCACCTATCTTGCACCGACACTGGCTCCCAACACACTGAAACGAGATTCCACTTGACCCACGTCACCTAGGAGTACCATCGGGTGCGTCCAAAATGATTTCTGAGCCTATGGTATATTCGGCAAAAACCATTCACCTATCTTGCACCGACACTGGCTTCCAACAGACCAAAACGAGATTCCACATGACCCACATCACCTAGGAGTACCATCGGGTGCGTCCAAAATGATTTCCGAGCCAATGGTATGTTCAGCACAAACCGTGCACCTATCTTGCACCGACACTGGCTCCCAACAGACTGAAACAAGACTCCACTTGACCCACGTCACCTAGGAGTTCCATCAGGTGTGTCCAAAATGATTTCCGAGCCTATGGTATGTTCGGTGCAAACCGTGCACCTATCTTGCACCGACACTGGCTCCCAATAGACCAAAACGAGATTCCACTTGACCCACATCACCTAGGAGTACCATCGGGTGCGTCCAAAACAATTTCCGAGCCTATGGTATGTTCGGCACAAAACGTGCACCTATCTTGCACCGACACTGGCTCCCAACAGACCGAAACGAGATTCCACATGACCCGCATCACCTAGGAGTACCAACGGGTGCGTCCAAAATGATTTCCGAGCCTATGGTATGTTCGGCGCAAACCGTGCACCTATCTTGCACCGACACTGGCCTCCGAACAGACTGAAACACGATTCCACATGACCCACGTCATCTAGGAGTACCATCGGGTGCGTCCAAAATGATTTCAGAGCCAATGGTATGTTCGGCACAACCGTGCACCTATCTTGCACCGGCACTGGCTCCCAACAGACCGAAACAAGACTCCACATGACCCACGTCACCTAGGAGTTCCATCGGGTGTGTCCAAAATGATTTCCGAGCCTATGGTATGTTCGGCACAAACCGTGCACCTATCTTGCACCGACACTGGCTCCTATAGACCAAAACGAGATTCCACATGACCCACGTCACCTAGGAGTACCGGCTCCTCATTACCTATCTTGCCCCGACACTGGCTCCCAACGGAAGGAAACAAGATTCAACAAGACCCACGTCACCTAGGAGTACCATCGGGTTCGTCCAAAACAACTTCTGAGCCTATGGTATGTTCGGCACAAACCATGCACCTATCTTGCACCGACACTGGCTCCCTATAGACCAAAACGAGATTCCACATGACCCACGTCACCTAGGAGTACCATCGGGTGCATCCAAAATGATTTCTGATCCTACGGTACGTTTGGCGCAAACCATGCACCTATCTTGCGTCAAGATTAGCACCACATCCAAACGGACCGAAACGAGCTTCCGCTTGAGCCTCATCACCTACGAGTACCATTGGGTGCGTCCAAAATGATTTCTGAGCCAATGGTACACTCGGCGCAAACCGTGCACCTATCTTGCACCGACACCAACACTCTCTCCCAACAGACCGAAACGAGATTCCACTTGACCCACGTCACCTAGGAGTACCATCGGGTGCGTCCAAAACGATTTCTGAGCCTATGGTATGTTCGGCACAAACCGTGCACCTATCTTGCACCGACACTGGCTCCCAACAGACCAAAACGAGATTCCACTTGACCCACGTCACCTAGGAGTACCATCGGGTGTGTCCAAAATGATTTCTCAGCCTATGGTATGTTCGACACAAATCGTGCACCTATCTTGCACCGACACTAACACTGTCTCCAAATGGACCGAAACAAGATTCCACATGACCCATGTCACCTAGGAGTTCCATCAGGTGCGTCCAAAAGGATTTTCGAGCCTACGGTACGTTTGGCGCAAACCGTGCACCTATCTTGCACCGACACTGGCTCCCAATGGACCGAAACAAGACTCCACATGACCCACGTCACCTAGGAGTTCCATCAGGTGCGTCCAAAACAATTTCTGAGCCTATGATATGTTCGGCCCAAACCGTGCACCTATCTTGCACCGACACTAGCTCCCAACAGACCGAAACGCGATTCCACATGACCCACGTCACCTAGGAGTACCATCGGGTGCGTCCAAAATGATTTTCGAGCCTATGGTATGTTCGGCACAAACCGTGCACCTATCTTGCACCGACACTGGCTCCCAACAGACCAAAACAAGACTCCACATGACCCACGTCACCTAGGAGTTCCATCGGGTGTGTCCAAAATGATTTCCGAGCCTATGGTATGTTTGGCTCAAATCGTGCACCTATCTTGCACCGACATTGGCTCCCAACAGACCGAAACGAGATTCCACATGACCCACGTCACCTAGGAGTACCATGGGGTGCGTCCAAAATGATTTCCGAGCCTATGGTATGTTCGGCGCAAACCATGCACCTATCTTGCACCGACACTAACACTATCTCCCAACAGACCGAAATGAGATTCCACTTGACCCACGTCACCTAGGAGTACCATCGGGTGTGTCCAAAACGATTTCTGAGCCTATGGTATTTTCGGCACAAACCGTGCACCTATCTTGCACCGACACTGGCTCCCAATAGACTAAAACGAGATTCCACTTGACCCACGTCACCTAGGAGTACCATCGGGTGCGTCCAAAATGATTTCCGAGCCTATGGTATGTTCGACGCAAACCATGCACCTATCTTGCACCGACACTAACAATGTCTCCAAATGGACCGAAACGAGATTCCACATGACCCATGTCACCTAGGAGTTCCATCGGGTGCGTCCAAAAGGATTTTCGAGCCTACGGTACGTTTGGCGCAAACCGTGCACCTATCTTGCACCGACACTGGCTCCCAACACACTGAAACGAGATTCCACTTGACCCACGTCACCTAGGAGTACCATCGGGTGCGTCCAAAACGATTTCTGAGCCTATGGTATATTCGGCAAAAACCATTCACCTATCTTGCACCGACACTGGCTTCCAACAGACCAAAACGAGATTCCACATGACCCACATCACCTAGGAGTACCATCCGGTGCGTCCAAAATGATTTCCGAGCCTATGGTATGTTCAGCACAAACCGTGCACCTATCTTGCACCGACACTGGCTCCCAACAGACTGAAACAAGACTCCACATGACCCACGTCACCTAGGAGTTCCATCAGGTGTGTCCAAAATGATTTCCGAGCCTATGGTATGTTCGGTGCAAACCGTGCACCTATCTTGCACCGACATTGGCTCCCAACAGACCGAAACGAGATTCCACATGACCAACGTCACCTAGGAGTACTATCGGGTGCGTCCAAAACAATTTCTGAGCCTATGGTATGTTCAGCGCAAACCGTGCACCTATCTTGCACCAACACTAACACTGTCTCCCAACAGACCGAAATGAGATTCCACCTGACCCACGTCACCTAGGAGTACCATCGGGTGCGTCCAAAACGATTTCTGAGTCTATGGTATGTTCGGCACAAACCGTGCACCTATCTTGCACCGACACTGGCTCCCAACAGACCAAAACGAGATTCCACTTGACCCACGTCACCTAGGAGTACCATCGGGTGCGTCCAAAATGATTTCCGAGCCTATGGTATGTTCGGCGCAAATCGTGCACCTATCTTGCACCGACACTAACACTGTCTCCAAATGGACCGAAATGAGATTCCACATGACCCATGTCACCTAGGAGTTCCATCGGGTGCATCCAAAAGGATTTTCGAGCCTACGGTACGTTCGGCGCAAACTGTGCACCTATCTGGCACCGACACTGGCTCCCAACAGACCGAAACGAGATTCCACTTGACCCACGTCACCTAGGAGTACCATCGGGTGCGTCCAAAACAATTTCTGAGCCTATGGTATGTTCGGCGCAAACCGTGCACCTATCTTGCACCGACACTGGCTCCCAACAGACCGAAACGAGATTCCACATGACCCACGTCACCTAGGAGTACCATCGGGTGCGTCCAAAATGATTTCCGAGCCAATGGTATGTTCGGCACAAACCGTGCACCTATCTTGCACCGGCACTGGCTCCCAACAGACCGAAACAAGACTCCACATGACCCACGTCACCTAGGAGTTCCATCGGGTGTGTCCAAAATGATTTCCGAGCCTATGGTATGTTCGGCGCAAACCGTGCACCTATCTTGAACCGACATTGGCTCCCAACATACTGAAACGAGATTCCACATGACCCACGTCACCTAGGAGTACCATCGGGTGCGTCCAAAATAATTTCTGAGCCTATGGTATGTTCGGCGCAAACCGTGCACCTATCTTGCACCGACACTGGCTCCCAACAGACCGAAACGAGATTCCACATGACCCACGTCACCTAGGAGTTCCATCAGTTGTGTCCAAAATGATTTCCGAGCCTATGGTATGTTCGGCGCCAACCATGCACCTATCTTGCACCGACACTGGCTCCTAACAGACCGAACCAATATTCCACTTGACCCATGTCACCTAGGAGTTCCATCGGGTGCGTCCAAAATAATTTTTGAGCCTACAGTACGTTCGGCGCAAACCGTGCACCTATCTTGCCCCGACACTGGCTCCCAACGGAACGAAACGAGATTCAACATGACCCACGCACCTAGGAGTACTATCGGGTTTGTCCAAAACAACTTCCGAGCCTATGGTATGTTTGGCACAAACCGTGCACTTATCATGCACCGACACTGGCTCCCAATGGACCGAAACGAGATTCCACATGACCCACTTCACATAGGAGTAAACTTGGGTGCGTCTGAAATGATTTCTGAGCCTATGGTATGTTCGTTGCATATCATGCACCTATCTTGCACCGACACTAACACTGTCTCCAAATGGACCGAAACGAGATTCCACATGACCCATGTCACCTAGGAGTTACATCAGGTGCATCCAAAATGATTTTCGAGGCTACGGTACGTTCGGCGCAAACCGTGCACCTATCTTGCACCGACACTGGCTCCTAACGGACCAAAACGAGATTCCACATGACCCACGTCACCTAGGAGTAGCATCAGGTGTGTCCAAAATGATTTCCAAGCCTATGGTATGTTCGGCGCCAACCGTGCACCTATCTTGCACCGACACTGGCTCCCAACAAACCAAAACGAGATTCCACTTGACCCACATCACCTAGGAGTACCATCGGGTGCATCCAAAACGATTTCCGAGCCTATGGTATGTTCGGCGCAAACCGTGCACCTATCTTGCACCAACACTAACACTGTCTCCAAATGGACTGAAACGAGATTCCACATGACCCATGTCACCTAGGACTTCCATCGGGTGCATCCAAAAGGATTTTCGAGCCTACGGTATGTTCGGCGCAAACTGTGCACCTATCTTGCACCGACACTAACACTGTCTCCAAATGGACCGAAACGAGATTCCACATGACCCATGTCACCTAGGAGTTCCATTGGGTGCATCCAAAAGGATTTTCGAGCCTACGGTATGTTCGGCGCAAACCGTGCACCTATCTTGCACCGACACTGGCTCCCAATGGACCGAAACGATATTCTACATGACCCACATCACCTAGGAGTACCATCGGGTGCGTCCAAAATGATTTCTGAGCCTGTGGTACACTCGGCGCAAACCGTGCACCTATCTTGCACCGACACTGGCTCCCAACGGACCGAAATGAGATTCAACATGACCCACATCACCTAGGAGTACCATCGGGTTCGTCCAAAACAACTTCTAAGCCTATGGTATGTTCGGCACAAACCATGCACCTATCTTGCACCGACACTGGCTCCCAACAGACCGAAACGAGATTCCACATGACCCACTTCACCTAGGAGTAAAATTGGGTGCGTCCGAAATGATTTCTGAGCCTATGGTATGTTTGGCGCAAACCGTGCACCTATCCTGCACCGACACTGGCTCCCAACAGACCGAAACGAGATTCCACATGACCCGCATCACCTAGGAGTACCAACGGGTGTGTCCAAAATGATTTCCGAGCCTATGGTATGTTCGGCGCAAACCGTGCACCTATCTTGCACCGACACTAGCTCCGAACAGACTGAAACACGATTCCACATGACCCACGTCACCTAGGAGTTCCATCGGGTGTGTCCAAAATGATTTCCAAGCCTATGGTATGTTCGGCGCAAACCGTGCACCTATCTTGCACCGACACTGGCTCCCAATAGACCGAAACAAGATTCCACTTGCCCACGTCACCTAGGAGTACCATCAGGTGTGTCCAAAATGATTTCCAAGCCTATGGTATGTTCAGCGCCAACCGTGCACCTATCTTGCACCGACACTGGCTCCCAATGGACCAAAACAAGAGTCCACATGACCCACGTCACCTTGGATTACCATCGGGTGCGTCCAAATTGATTTCCGAGCCTATGGTATGTTCGGCGCAAACCGTGCACCTATCTTGCACCGACACTGGCTCCCAACAAACCGAAAGGAGATTCCACTTGACCCACATCACCTAGGAGTACCATCAGGTGCGTCCAAAACGATTTCCGAGCCTATGGTATGTTCGGCGCAAACCGTGCACCTATCTTGCACCGACACTAACACTGTCTCCAAATGGACCAAAATGAGATTCCACATGACCCATGTCACCTAGGAGTTCCATCGGGTGCATCCAAAAGGATTTTCGAGCCTATGGTATGTTCGGCGCAAACCGTGCACCTATCTTGCACCGACACTAACACTGTCTCCAAATGGACCGAAATGAGATTCCACATGACCCAAGTCACCTAGGAGGTCCATCGGGTGCATCAAAAAGGATTTTTGAGCCTACGGTACGTTCCGCGCAAACCGTGCACCTATCCTGCACTGACACTAGCTCCCAATGGACTGAAACAATATTCCACATGACCCATATCACCTAGGAGTACCATCGGGTGCGTGCAAAATGATTTCTGAGCCAATGCACTGACACTAGCTCCCAAAGGATTTTTGAGCCTACGGTACGTTCCGCGCAAACCGTGCACCTATCTTGCACCGACACTGGCTCCCAATGGACCGAAATGAGAATCAACATGACCCACATCACCTAGGAGTACCATCGGGTGTGTCCAAAACGATTTCTGAGCCTATGGTATGTTCGGCACAAACCGTGCACCTATCTTGCACCGACACTGGCTCCCAACAGACCAAAATGAGATTCCACTTGACCCAGTACCATCGGGTGCGTCCAAAATGATTTCTGAGCCTATGGTATGTTCGATACAAATCGTGCACCTATCTTGCACCGACATAACACTGTCTCCAAATGGACCGAAACGAGATTCCACATGACCCATGTCACCTAGGAGTTCCATCGGGTGCGTCCAAAAGGATTTTCGAGCCTACGGTATGTTTGGCGCAAACCGTGCACCTATCTTGCACCGACACTGGCTCCCAACACACCAAAACGAGATTCCAATTGACCCACGTCACCTAGGAGTTCCATCGGGTGTGTCCAAAATGATTTCCGAGCCTATGGTATGTTTGGCTCAAATCGTGCACCTATCTTGCACCGACATTGGCTCCCAACAGACCGAAACGAGATTCCACATGACCCACGTCACCTAGGAGTACCATCGGGTGCGTCCAAAATGATTTCCGAGCCTATGGTATGTTCGGCGCAAACCGTGCACCTATCTTGCACCGACACTAACACTATCTCCCAACAGACCGAAATGAGATTCCACTTGACCCACGTCACCTAGGAGTACCATCGGGTGTGTCCAAAACGATTTATGAGCCTATGGTATTTTCGGCACAAACCGTGCACCTATCTTGCACCGACACTGGCTCCCAACAGACTAAAACGAGATTCCACTTGACCCACGTCACCTAGGAGTACCATCGGGTGCGTCCAAAATGATTTCCGAGCCTATGGTATGTTCGACGCAAATCGTGCACCTATCTTGCACCGACACTAACAATGTCTCCAAATGGACCAAAACGAGATTCCACATGACCCATGTCACCTAGGAGTTCCATCGGGTGCGTCCAAAAGGATTTTCGAGCCTACGGTACGTTTGGCGCAAACCGTGCACCTATCTTGCACCGACATTGGCTCCCAACACACCGAAACGAGATTCCAGTTGACCCACGTCACCTAGGAGTACCATCGGGTGCGTCCAAAACGATTTCTGAGCCTATGGTATATTCAGCAAAAACCATTCACCTATCTTGCACCGACACTGTCTCCCAACAGACCGAAACGAGATTCCACTTGACCCACGTCACCTAGGAGTACCATCGGGTGCATCCAAAATGGTTTCTGAGCCTATGGTATGTTCACCACAAACCGTGCACCTATCTTGCACCGACACTGGCTCCCAACAGACCGAAACAAGACTCCACATGACCCACGTCACCTAGGAGTTCCATCAGGTGTGTCCAAAATGATTTCCAAGCCTATGGTATGTTCGGCGCAAACCGTGCACCTATCTTGCACCGACATTGGCTCCCAACAGACCGAAACGAGAATCCACATGACCCACGTCACCTAGGAGTACCATCGGGTGCGTCCAAAACAATTTCTGAGCCTATGGTATGTTCGGCACAAACCGTGCACCTATCTTGCACCGACACTGGCTCCCAACGGACCGAAACAAGACTCCACATGACCCACATCACCTAGGAGTTCCATCGGTTGTGTCCAAAACGATTTCCGAGCCTATGGTATGTTCGGCGCCAACCACGCACCTATCTTGCACCGACACTGGCTCCTAACAGACCGAACCAAGATTCCACTTGACCCATGTCACCTAGGAGTTCCATCGGGTGCGTCCAAAACAATTTTCGAGCGTACGGTACTTTCGGCGCAAACCGTGCACCTATCTTGCCCCGAGACTGGCTCCCAACGGAACGAAACGAGATTCAACATGACCCACGTCAACTAGGAGTACCATCGGGTTCGTCCAAAACAACTTCCGAGCCTATGGTATGTTCGGCACAAACCGTGCACTTATCTTGCACCGACACTGGCTCCCAATGGACCGAAACGAGATTCCACATGACCCACTTCACATAGGAGTAAAATTGGGTGCGTCCGAAATGATTTCTGAGCCTATGGTATGTTCGTTGCATATCATGCACCTATCTTGCACCGACACTAACACTGTCTCCAAATGGACCGAAACGAGATTCCACATGACCCATGTCACCTAGGAGTTACATCAGGTGCGTCCAAAACGATTTTCGAGGCTACGGTACGTTCGGCGCAAACCGTGCACCTATCTTGCACCGACACTGGCTCCCAACGGACCAAAATGAGATTCCACATGACCCACGTCACCTAGGAGTACCATCAGGTGTGTCCAAAATGATTTCCAAGCCTATGGTATGTTCGGCGCCAACCGTGCACCTATCTTGCACCGACACTGGCTCCCAACGGACCAAAACGAGACTCCACATGACCCACGTCACCTAGGAGTACCATCGGGTGCGTCCAAAATGATTTCCGAGCCTATGGTATGTTCGGCATAAACCGTGCACCTATCTTGCACCGACACTGGCTCCCAACGGACTGAAACAAGACTCCACATGACCCACGTCACCTAGGAGTTCCATCGGGTGTGTCCAAAATGATTTCCGAGCCTATGGTATGTTCGACGCAAACCATGCACCTATCTTGCACCGACACAGGCTCCCAACAGACCGAAACGAGATTCCACATGACCCACGTCACCTAGGAGTACCATCGGGTGCGTCCAAAACGATTTCCGAGCCTATGGTATGTTCGGCACCAACCATGCACCTATCTTGCACCGACACTGGCTCCTAACAGACCGAACCAAGATTCCACTTGACCCATGTCACCTAGGAGTTCCATCGGGTGCGTCCAAAATAATTTTTGAGCCTACGGTACGTTCGGCGCAAACCGTGCACCTATCTTGCCCCGACACTGGCTCCCAACGGAACGAAACGAGATTCAACATGACCCACGCACCTAGGAGTACCATCAGGTTCATCCAAAACAACTTCCGAGCCTATGGTATGTTTGGCACAAACCGTGCACTTATCTTGCACCGACACTGGCTCCCAATGGACCGAAACGAGATTCCACATGACCCACTTCACATAGGAGTAAAATTGGGTGCATTCGAAATGATTTCTGAGCCTATGGTATGTTCGTTGCATATCATGCACCTATCTTGCACCGACACTAACACTGTCTCCAAATGGACCGAAACGAGATTCCACATGACCCATGTCACCTAGGAGTTACATCAGGTGCGTCCAAAATGATTTTCGAGGCTACGGTACGTTCGGCGCAAACCGTGCACCTATCTTGCACCAACACTGGCTCCCAACGGACCAAAACGAGATTCCACATGACCCACGTCACCTAGGAGTACCATCAGGTGTGTCCAAAATGATTTCCAAGCCTATGGTATGTTCGGCGCCAACCGTGCACCTATCTTGCACCGACACTGGCTCCCAACGGACCAAAACGAGACTCCACATGACTCACGTCACCTTGGAGTACCATCGGGTGCGTCCAAAATGATTTCCGAGCCTATGGTATGTTCGGCATAAACCGTGCACCTATCTTGCACCGACACTGGCTCCCAACGGACCGAAACAAGACTCCACATGACCCACGTCACCTAGGAGTTCCATCGGGTGTGTCCAAAATGATTTCCGAGCCTATGGTATGTTCGACGCAAACCGTGCACCTATCTTGCACCGACACAGGCTCCCAACAGACCGAAACGAGATTCCACATGACCACGTCACCTAGGAGTACCATCGGGTGCGTCCAAAACGATTTCCGCGCCTATGGTATGTTCAGCGCAAACTGTGCACCTATCTTGCACCGACACTGGCTCCCAATGGACCGAAATAAGACTCCACATGACCCACGTCACCTAGGAGTACCATCGGGTGTGTCCAAAATGATTTCCAAGCCTATGGTATGTTCGGCGCCAACCGTGCACCTATCTTGCACCGACACTGGCTCCCAATGGACCAAAACGAGACTCCACATGACCCACGTCACCTAGGAGTACCATCGGGTGCGTCCAAAATGATTTCCGAGCCTATGGTATGTTCGGCGCATACCGTGCACCTATCTTGCACCGACACTGGCTCCCAACAAACCGAAATGAGATTCCACTTGACCCACATCACCTAGGAGTACCATCGGGTGCATCCAAAACGATTTCCGAGCCTATGGTATGTTCGGCGCAAACCGTGCACCTATCTTGCACCGACACTAACACTGTCTCCAAATGGACTGAAACGAGATTCCACATGACCCATGTCACCTAGGACTTCCATCGGGTGCATCCAAAAGGATTTTCGAGCCTACGGTATGTTCGGCGCAAACTATGCACCTATCTTGCACCGACACTAACACTATCTCCAAATGGACCGAAACGAGATTCCACATGACCCATGTCACCTAGGAGTTCCATTGGGTGCATCCAAAAGGATTTTTGAGCCTACGGTATGTTCGGCGCAAACCGTGCACCTATCTTGCACCGACACTGGCTCCCAATGGACCGAAACGATATTCTACATGACCCACATCACCTAGGAGTACCATCGGGTGCGTCCAAAATGATTTCTGAGCCTGTGGTACACTCGGCGCAAACCGTGCGCCTATCTTGCACCGACACTGGCTCCCAACGGACCGAAATGAGATTCAACATGACCCACATCACCTAGGAGTACCATCGGGTTCGTCCAAAACAACTTCTGAGCCTATGGTATGTTCGGCACAAACCATGCACCTATCTTGCACCGACACTGGCTCCCAACAGACCGAAACAAGATTCCACATGACCCACTTCACCTAGGAGTAAAATTGGGTGCGTCCGAAATGATTTCTGAGCCTATGGTATGTTTGGCGCAAACCGTGCACCTATCTTGCACCGACACTGGCTCCCAACAGACCGAAACGAGATTCCACATGACCCACATCACCTAGGAGTACCATCGGGTGCATCCAAAACGATTTCCGAGCCTATGGTATGTTCGGCACAAACCGTGCACCTATCTTGCACCGACACTGGCTCCCAACAGACTGAAACTAGATTCCACATGACCCGCATCACCTAGGAGTACCATCGGGTGCGTCCAAAACAATTTCTGAGCCTATGGTATGTTCGGCACAAATCGTGCACCTATCTTGCACCGACACTGGCTCCTAATGGACCGAAACAAGACTCCACATGACCCATGTCACCTAGGAGTTCCAACGGGTGTGTCCAAAATGATTTCCGAGCCTATGGTATGTTCGGCGCAAACCGTGCACCTATCTTGCACCGACACTGGCTCCGAACAGACTGAAACACGATTCCACATGACCCACGTCACCTAGGAGTTCCATCGGGTGTGTCCAAAATGATTTCCAAGCCTATGGTATGTTTGGCGCCAACCGTGCACCGACACTGGCTCCCAACAGACCGAAACAAGATTCCACTTGCCCACGTCACCTAGGAGTACCATCAGGTGTGTCCAAAATGATTTCCAAGCTATGGTATGTTCGGCGCCAACCGTGCACCTATCTTGCACCGACACTGGCTCCCAACGGACCAAAACGAGAGTCCACATGACCCACGTCACCTAGGAGTACCATCGGGTGCGTCCAAAATGATTTCCGAGCCTATGGTATGTTTGGCGCAAACCGTGCACCTATCTTGCACCGACACTAGCTCCCAACAAACCGAAACGAGATTCCACTTGACCCACATCACCTAGGAGGACCATCAGGTGCGTCCAAAACGATTTCCGAGCCTATGGTATGTTCGGCGCAAACCGTGCACCTATCTTGCACCGACACTAACACTGTCTCCAAATGGACCGAAACGAGATTCCACATGACCCATGTCACCTAGGAGTTCCATCGGGTGCATCCAAAAGGATTTTCGAGCCTATGGTATGTTCGGCGCAAACCGTGCACCTATCTTGCACCGACACTAACACTGTCTCCAAATGGACCGAAACGAGATTCCACATGACCCAAGTCACCTAGGAGTTCCATCGGGTGCATCCAAAAGGATTTTTGAGCCTACGGTACGTTCTACGCAAACCGTGCACCTATCCTGCACTGACACTAGCTCCCAATGGACTGAAACGATATTCCACATGACCCACATCACCTAGGAGTACCATCGGGTGCGTGCAAAATGATTTCTGAGCCTATGGTACACTTGGCGCAAACCGTGCACCTATCTTGCACCGACACTGGCTCCCAATGGACCGAAATGAGATTCAACATGACCCACATCACCTAGGAGTACCATCGGGTGTGTCCAAAACGATTTTCTGAGCCTATGGTATGTTCGGCACAAACCGTGCACCTATCTTGCACCGACACTGGCTCCCAACAGACCAAAACGAGATTCCACTTGACCCAGTACCATCGGGTGCGTCCAAAATGATTTCCGAGCCTATGGTATGTTCGACGCAAATCGTGCACCTATCTTGCACCGACACTAACACTGTCTCCAAATGGACCGAAACGAGATTCCACATGACCCATGTCACCTAGGAGTTCCATCGGGTGCGTCCAAAAGGATTTTCGAGCCTACGGTACGTTTGGCGCAAACCGTGCACCTATCTTGCACCGACACTGGCTCCCAACGGACCAAAATGAGATTCCACATGACCCACGTCACCTAGGAGTACCATCAGGTGTGTCCAAAATGATTTCCAAGCCTATGGTATGTTCGGCGCCAACCGTGCACCTATCTTGCACCGACACTGGCTCCCAACGGACCAAAACGAGACTCCACATGACCCACGTCACCTAGGAGTACCATCGGGTGCGTCCAAAATGATTTCCGAGCCTATGGTATGTTCAGCATAAACCGTGCACCTATCTTGCACCGACACTGGCTCCCAACGGACCGAAACAAGACTCCACATGACCCACGTCACCTAGGAGTTCCATCGGGTGTGTCCAAAATGATTTCCGAGCCTATGGTATGTTCGACGCAAACCATGCACCTATCTTGCACCGACACAGGCTCCCAACAGACCGAAACGAGATTCCACATGACCCACGTCACCTAGGAGTACCATCGGGTGCGTCCAAAACGATTTCCGTGCCTATGGTATGTTCGGCGCCAACCATGCACCTATCTTGCACCGACACTGGCTCCTAACAGACCGAACCAAGATTCCACTTGACCCATGTCACCTAGGAGTTCCATCGGGTGCGTCCAAAATAATTTTCGAGCCTACGGTACGTTCGGCGCAAACCGTGCACCTATCTTGCCCCGACACTGGCTCCCAACGGAACGAAACGAGATTCAACATGACCCACGCACCTAGGAGTACCATCAGGTTCGTCCAAAACAACTTCCGAGCCTATGGTATGTTTGGCACAAACTGCACTGATAGGATCCCGCTAGGGTGAATCCCGATCTTTCGAGGAGAGAAGATGGATAACTCGATTTGGGGATGGAGATGACATTCACGGCCCGACTACAACCATCCAAGACCGCTGCGCCTTAGCAACCGATACACCACCTCCAACAGCCGTCGCGATCTTGTGGAACACGATCAACCAAACCACTAGGGTAATTCCTGCAAGCAATCGAGGAACAAGCAAGAACAAGTAGAACAAGCAACTCAATTGCAAGTATGGAGGTGAAAAACCAATCTGAAATCACAAAGTTGGGGTTCTGGATCGAGTAGAACGGATGGTCTAGTCGACACACGCGTCTACAAGGAAGTAGCAATGGCTAAACTTGATCTAAAACAAAACCCAATCTGTTTGTGGCGGCTCTAATCCTTATTAATACCTAGGGGAACGACCAGGGGGGTGTTGGGGTCGTTCTCCAACCCTAGGACGCGTCCCTAATGGACCCAACTTGATACATGGACCATCGGCCCAAAATAGGGTGACGCAGCACCAAAGGCAGAAAAGGTCCCGGTGTTGAAATGACGACTGCGGAAGCATCAGATAAGATATAGCCATGAGTCCAGATCCGTTGGAAAATAGACTTGATAAGCTTTCCAAAAAGTGCTAGAACGTCCCAATCGGAGTCTGTATGAAGTCGTGGTGACCGTCGCAATTTGGGACTATTTTGCGGTCCGAATTCAACTTCCAAAACGTGTTGGACTTGGACTCTTTCTTTCCTTGGGACCAAAGTGACGTGGTGGCCTAGTGGAGGACGTTAGGAATACATGGATTTAGTCCCCAATCAACTTCATTAACCTTCCATGTTTTCCATATGCAATCAAACCTTCCCTTGATCCATGTAAGTAATTCTGAAAATGAGAATAAACACACATCATGGTGCAGCATCAATTCATCAAATGCATCATTGATAAGCCTCATATAGAATGGTTGCACCTTTGGTATAGAAGTGGTTGGCATGGTCATATTTGAGCCAATGACGTCCTCATCATTCTCCCCTTCTTGACAGCAAACCGTCCTCGGTTTGACCTTTGTTGGAGGATGTGTTGTAGGTAAAAGTGAACCATGCTCCCCTTCTTGATATTTATCCTGTTGCATATGGAAAAAACTAGGAAAACTTTGCAAGACATCGTTAGTGTTAGTGCAGCAATCAATTGGATCATGGTATTGTGGCCCAAAAGGATATTTCAGATTAGAGCAAATATAAACTTTATGCACCAAATATTCTCCTTTGTTGTCATATTTGCCAATTGCATGAAGCGAACAATGATTAAAACTTGGCAAACCAGAATCAAATTTAAGTTTATCTTTTAGACAATTTAGATTACACAGAATATCAAATTCAATACAACCCAAAGTATTTAAAGAGGACAGCAAATTCAGTTCATCTTGTGCAAATGTAATAGGATGAAAAAGCTTATCTTCAGCACATTTGTATGGTTCCAAACCAAAAGTATCACACTTATTCGCTACTTGTGGCATAGGAGTAAAAGAATCATCAGCACACAACTCCTCTTTATCACAAGGAACAGCGAGTAATTCATTTTGTGACAAAGGAAAATCAGTAGTGGGTTCCACTATTTGTTGCTCTTCATTAGCATGCAGAGTGGACAAATTTTGGACATTATGGGTCACATCATTCTGGCAAGTATTCACAGATAATAGAATCTCTTTTTCAGCATTGAGAGCAAGACAAAACAATTGACCAATATGGCAATATGATTTGCTAATTAACAAGGTTCGAATTTTAGAATTGAGCCCTCTCATGAACCTACTCATAACATCTTCCATGCATTCATCCAATCCACCAAACATGATACAAATCTTAAAATCATGGTAGTATTGTTTCACAGTCTTACTACCCTGCTTCAAGTTGTCTAATTTTGCAAGCAAATAATCAACATAATATGCAGGAATGAATGCATCTCTAAAAAGAATTTTGAAGTCTTCCCAAGATTCTACAACTTTCTTGTGCCTACGAATGTGTTTCCATTCTAGTAAAGCAAATTCAGTCAAAACATTGGAGGCAATACAAATCTTTTGTTTCTCGGATAGGTCATGCTCATCAAATTCATTGTCTACTTTTAACTCCCAATCAATGTAAGCTTGAGGATCAAACTTACCATCATATAACGGCAAGTGTTGAATGACATCCTGAATATGAGGGTCTAGTTTCAATAGCTCAAAAATCTCCATATCACCTGCCATGATTAGTAGAAAACAAGAAACACAAAAATAATATGTATCCTCCTATCAACTACTAGGATGTGTCAGTTGTAATTCTCTCAAACTCAACTTGTTAAAACAAGCCCTTACAAGTTCTTACCAAGCCAAACAGGAGGTGACGGCAACCAACAAGTCTATAACCGTGGAGCGAAGTGTATCGGTGCCGCAGCAACAAAAACCTCTCAAGCTGTAGTCGAATATGTGGAGCTGTAGGTGGGCTAAAGAAAGGAAGTACTAGAACCACGTTAGTTGCAAGCAAATTGAACAAATGCTCAACGACGTTATTATGCTGGTCCTAGGCTAGTACGTGCTAGAGACGCGAGCCTGGACACAAACAAAGTCACTGAGCTGCAGCAAAGAAGGATCACAAGGACAGGAATAACAACAAAAGAAAACCCTTCTCTTCTTCTTTCTCTTTCTTTTCTTTCTTTCTTTCTATCTTTCTTTTCTTTCTTTCTTTTCTTTCTTTCTTCTATCTTTTTTTCTGTTTTTTTTCAACTAGCACAAAACTGAAATTTTTGCAACAAGAATTAACAAGCTACTTACAACAATTAAATGTTTCCTTGGGAAGGGTGATTCAGTAGCAAAGTCAAACAAGTGGCTGTTTTGCAAAACCAGCAGACGCGCAAATCTCCAGGGCAATTGCGAAGCGCTCAGAATGAATTTTGGAGCAAGCTCTGATCCGTTGGAAAGAGGACAAGTTAAGGTTTCCAGATTGTATTTAAACTCCCTATTCAGACTCCTGACAAAGGAAATATGGTGCTTTTCTTTTCAGGATAAAACAGGACTCCGAATCGAATTCTATCTTGATCTTGTTGGATTTCCTTTTTGTAGATGGAAATATGGACGTGGATGAAACCTCCAAGGACGTGGCTAGGATAATGGTGGTAAACAAAACAAAGGAATTTGAAAATCCACTCGGATTCCTAGAGAGAAACAAATAAACTCAAATCTGCAATGGTGACAGAAACGTGACTAGAACTCAAAACTCTAAACGACTAGACGCTAAGACCAGCAACTTGCACGATGATGCAACCGTTAATTCAATAAGCCCAAACTAAGCAGTAATAGTATTAAGCTCAAAGGGGTTTTGGGATTATGAAGAACTAATCTACTAATTTTGTTTTGGCTTTTTCTGGACCATAGGAGATTAAAAACAGCAAAGAACTAGAAGTGTGAATCCCGATCTTTCGAGGAGAGAAGATGCAATTGATGCTGCAATTGATGCTGCACCATGATGTGTGAATCCCGATCTTTCAAGGAGAGAAGATGGATAACTCGATTTGGGGATGGAGATGACATTCACGGCCCGACTACAACCATCCAAGACCGCTGCGCCTTAGCAACCGATACACCACCTCCAACAGCCGTCGCGATCTTGTGGAACACGATCAACCAAACCACTAGGGTAATTCCTGCAAGCAATCGAGGAACAAGCAAGAACAAGTAGAACAAGCAACTCAATTGCAAGTATGGAGGTGAAAAACCAATCTGAAATCACAAAGTTGGGGTTCTGGATCGAGTAGAACGGATGGTCTAGTCGACACACGCGTCTACAAGGAAGTAGCAATGGCTAAACTTGATCTAAAACAAAACCCAATCTGTTTGTGGCGGCTCTAATCCTTATTAATACCTAGGGGAACGACCAGGGGGGTGTTGGGGTCGTTCTCCAACCCTAGGACGCGTCCCTAATGGACCCAACTTGATACATGGACCATCGGCCCAAAATAGGGTGACGCAGCACCAAAGGCAGAAAAGGTCCCGGCGTTGAAATGACGACTGCGGAAGCATCAGATAAGGTATAGCCATGAGTCCAGATCCGTTGGAAAATAGACTTGATAAGCTTTCCAAAAAGTGCTAGAACGTCCCAATCGGAGTCTGTATGAAGTCGTGGTGACCGTCGCAATTTGGGACTATTTTGCAGTCCGAATTCAACTTCCAAAACGTGTTGGACTTGGACTCTTTCTTTCCTTGGGACCAAAGTGACGTGGTGGCCTAGTGGAGGACGTTAGGAATACATGGATTTAGTCCCCAATCAACTTCATTAACCTTCCATGTTTTCCATATGCAATCAAACCTTCCCTTGATCCATGTAAGTAATTCTGAAAATGAGAATAAACACACATCATGGTGCAGCATCAATTCATCAAATGCATCATTGATAAGCCTCATATAGAATGGTTGCACCTTTGGTATAGAAGTGGTTGGCATGGTCATATTTGAGCCAATGACGTCCTCATCATTCTCCCCTTCTTGACAGCAAACCGTCCTCGGTTTGACCTTTGTTGGAGGATGTGTTGTAGGTAAAAGTGAACCATGCTCCTCTTCTTGATATTTATCCTGTTGCATATGGAAAAAACTAGGAAAACTTTGCAAGACATCGTTAGTGTTAGTGCAGCAATCAATTGGATCATGGTATTGTGGCCCAAAAGGATATTTCAGATTAGAGCAAATATAAACTTTATGCACCAAATATTCTCCTTTGTTGTCATATTTGCCAATTGCATGAAGCGAACAATGATTAAAACTTGGCAAACCAGAATCAAATTTAAGTTTATCTTTTAGACAATTTAGATTACACAGAATATCAAATTCAATACAACCCAAAGTATTTAAAGAGGACAGCAAATTCAGTTCATCTTGTGCAAATGTAATAGGATGAAAAAGCTTATCTTCAGCACATTTGTATGGTTCCAAACCAAAAGTATCACACTTATTCGCTACTTGTGGCATAGGAGTAAAAGAATCATCAGCACACAACTCCTCTTTATCACAAGGAACAGCGAGTAATTCATTTTGTGACAAAGGAAAATCAGTAGTGGGTTCCACTATTTGTTGCTCTTCATTAGCATGCAGAGTGGACAAATTTTGGACATTATGGGTCACATCATTCTGGCAAGTATTCACAGATAATAGAATCTCTTTTTCAGCATTGAGAGCAAGACAAAACAATTGACCAATATGGCAATATGATTTGCTAATTAACAAGGTTCGAATTTTAGAATTGAGCCCTCTCATGAACCTACTCATAACATCTTCCATGCATTCATCCAATCCACCAAACATGATACAAATCTTAAAATCATGGTAGTATTGTTTCACAGTCTTACTACCCTGCTTCAAGTTGTCTAATTTTGCAAGCAAATAATCAACATAATATGCAGGAATGAATGCATCTCTAAAAAGAATTTTGAAGTCTTCCCAAGATTCTACAACTTTCTTGTGCCTACGAATGTGTTTCCATTCTAGTAAAGCAAATTCAGTCAAAACATTGGAGGCAATACAAATCTTTTGTTTCTCGGATAGGTCATGCTCATCAAATTCATTGTCTACTTTTAACTCCCAATCAATGTAAGCTTGAGGATCAAACTTACCATCATATAACGGCAAGTGTTGAATGACATCCTGAATATGAGGGTCTAGTTTCAATAGCTCAAAAATCTCCATATCACCTGCCATGATTAGTAGAAAACAAGAAACACAAAAATAATATGTATCCTCCTATCAACTACTAGGATGTGTCAGTTGTAATTCTCTCAAACTCAACTTGTTAAAACAAGCCCTTACAAGTTCTTACCAAGCCAAACAGGAGGTGACGGCAACCAACAAGTCTATAACCGTGGAGCGAAGTGTATCGGTGCCGCAGCAACAAAAACCTCTCAAGCTGTAGTCGAATATGTGGAGCTGTAGGTGGGCTAAAGAAAGGAAGTACTAGAACCACGTTAGTTGCAAGCAAATTGAACAAATGCTCAACGACGTTATTATGCTGGTCCTAGGCTAGTACGTGCTAGAGACGCGAGCCTGGACACAAACAAAGTCACTGAGCTGCAGCAAAGAAGGATCACAAGGACAGGAATAACAACAAAAGAAAACCCTTCTCTTCTTCTTTCTCTTTCTTTTCTTTCTTTCTTTCTATCTTTCTTTTCTTTCTTTCTTTTCTTTCTTTCTTCTATCTTTTTTTCTGTTTTTTTTCAACTAGCACAAAACTGAAATTTTTGCAACAAGAATTAACAAGCTACTTACAACAATTAAATGTTTCCTTGGGAAGGGTGATTCAGTAGCAAAGTCAAACAAGTGGCTGTTTTGCAAAACCAGCAGACGCGCAAATCTCCAGGGCAATTGCGAAGCGCTCAGAATGAATTTTGGAGCAAGCTCTGATCCGTTGGAAAGAGGACAAGTTAAGGTTTCCAGATTGTATTTAAACTCCCTATTCAGACTCCTGACAAAGGAAATATGGTGCTTTTCTTTTCAGGATAAAACAGGACTCCGAATCGAATTCTATCTTGATCTTGTTGGATTTCCTTTTTGTAGATGGAAATATGGACGCGGATGAAACCTCCAAGGACGTGGCTAGGATAATGGTGGTAAACAAAACAAAGGAATTTGAAAATCCACTCGGATTCCTAGAGAGAAACAAATAAACTCAAATCTGCAATGGTGACAGAAACGTGACTAGAACTCAAAACTCTAAACGACTAGACGCTAAGACCAGCAACTTGCACGACGATGCAACCGTTAATTCAATAAGCCCTAACTAAGCAGTAATAGTATTAAGCTCAAAGGGGTTTTGGGATTATGAAGAACTAATCTACTAATTTTGTTTTGGCTTTTTCTGGACCATAGGAGATTAAAAACAGCAAAGAACTAGAAGTGTGAATCCCGATCTTTCGAGGAGAGAAGATGCAATTGATGCTGCAATTGATGCTGCACCATGATGTGTGAATCCCGATCTTTCGAGGAGAGAAGATGGATAACTCGATTTGGGGATGGAGATGACATTCACGGCCCGACTACAACCATCCAAGACCGCTGCGCCTTAGCAACCGATACACCACCTCCAACAGCCGTCGCGATCTTGTGGAACACGATCAACCAAACCACTAGGGTAATTCCTGCAAGCAATCGAGGAACAAGCAAGAACAAGTAGAACAAGCAACTCAATTGCAAGTATGGAGGTGAAAAACCAATCTGAAATCACAAAGTTGGGGTTCTGGATCGAGTAGAACGGATGGTCTAGTCGACACACGCGTCTACAAGGAAGTAGCAATGGCTAAACTTGATCTAAAACAAAACCCAATCTGTTTGTGGCGGCTCTAATCCTTATTAATACCTAGGGGAACGACCAGGGGGGTGTTGGGGTCGTTCTCCAACTAATGAGGACATTCCTAGCATTCACTCATCTTCAAATGAAACTCCACTTGATATAGCTGGTCCAATTACAAGAAGTAGAGCTAAACAATTGGAGAAGGAAATTCATTCTCAGGTGAACGCTAACCTTATGTTTAATAATCAGTTTATGTTGAATGAGCCTATGCTTTTGAGTTCTTGTTCCAATGTCCTTAGGAATGATGGAGTGTATGAACCAACATGGGATGAAGATGGATTCAAGCCTCTGGACATTTGAACCAAGAAGCCTATGGTGTGCAAGAATAAAATGGTGGTTCATCACCTTTGCATGGAAATGCAACCAGAAGCTAGATGACTGATACATGATACGAATTCCAAGCATCACCGCGGACAGAATACAAGGAGTTAGACGGTGTTCTATATGTGGATGGAAGCGTCTTCAAGTCTACTTTCCAGCCCATCAAACGGCTCATTATTTCGACGTCCCAATAAAGAGTTATGCTCATTTTAGTAACTGCTATCAGAAGCTGAAAAGATGCGCGAACCAGCCACGAAATCCATTGGTGCATGCGCATGCTGCCATTTACTCCAAGTTGAACGTCCCTATCTCTATATATATCTTGTACTAGACAATGAAAGGTCAGATTTGGATTGGTTGAATTCAGAATACACAAACTCGTGGAGTTTTGTTTATGCGTGAGTCTTGAGAGGCTTGCAACACTTGTTCTTTCGATTCCTGAGGGAGTTGTAGAACGCCGAACTGCGGTTCACCCAGTTCGTGCCTTCACGTCTATAGGGCGTGATTGCGTGGGCTGTTTCGTCGGTACGTGGAAGGGTGATTGTCTCGGTAGTTCGTCGTGTGGACAGCCTCGCGGTGCACTGCCTCTTCACCAGGTCACGCAGCGACAAGTTATCAAGTTCGCGGATCCTACGAGAAGATCGGGCCACCCAACTTGCTACACGCTTGCATAGGCGTGTGCACATCATCTGGTACCAGAGCCTCTGTTTCCTCAGTAGGATTGTTCTTGTTTTTGGTAGGATAGAGTTTAAATACCTACTGTCCACTGATAGCCAAAAAGAAAACCTACAGCCCAAATTCATACGTGCTACTGATTTTGTAGTTTGCTTTATCGAGTTTTAATCCTTTAAGACTTGTCTAGTTGCTGAAATTTTTTCTTTTCCACATCGTTCTAGTTGTTATCATTGATCTAATCATCAAATCGCTTGCTGCATGTACCCACCCATCCCACCCTTGTTCTGATCGTCATTGCTTGCTGCATATATATAAATCAAAAAAAAACCCCACCCGTCCCACCCTTGTTTTCTAACCGCCACAAATTCCCCAACCGAGTTTCTTGTTTTTGTGCTGCGCCGTCCATCTTAGTTGATCCTTATGTGCCCCTTTAGTTGAAAGTTGTGCTGCGTTTCTCACAAAGGTTAAAAGAAAAGATGTATATGGGTCAAAAGAAGGACTGAAAACAACGAGTTCTTGTTCAAAAAAAAAAGGGAAAGAAAAGAAATAAAAGAGAATTGTGTTCAGCACACCACAAAGGGGTTTGGGCAGCAACAAGTTTCGGTTGGTGCAATTGGTGTTCATCTATCCACTTCCTACATCTTGTTCCTTTCTTTGAGCATCTTTTCCTTTATATTCAGCAACTTAGACTTGAGTTCTTGGATTATTATTCGGTTTTGCATTACTACATTTCAGCGCATTCCATTTACATATTACCCCACCAAGCTCCACTTAAAAGCACCGTGAGCTGTTGCACCGTAGTCTCTTCACTCTTCCACTACAGATTGCAGCCCTGGTTCTTGCCCTTTCCAGGAAGAGAAAGAACTTGTTCAGCAAGTGGTGAGGGAGTGATTCCACATATATTCCACATATATATTGTCTTTTTTTTCCCTCTACTAATATGGCAGGACGTGGAGATGGTGC
The DNA here is from genome assembly GCF_019320115.1 of Miscanthus floridulus. Classification (NCBI taxonomy): domain Eukaryota; kingdom Viridiplantae; phylum Streptophyta; class Magnoliopsida; order Poales; family Poaceae; genus Miscanthus; species Miscanthus floridulus. Next base: position 30,504 of record NW_027097819.1, on the reverse strand, counting down.
CGCTGTTTCGGTGGAGGAATTCCAGGAGCTGCGTACACAAATGAATGATTTGATGCAACAACTACAAACTCTCCAATTGAACATGCCTCATAGAGAACCACCACCAAATGAGGATGATGACAATGAGGATAACGAGGCACCACGTCGTGCCGCTGGTCATGGACATGGACGTGGTGGGTTTGGCCATGGTTTTGGTCGTGCTCGGCGCGTTCTAGTTGGAGGTAGAGATTATGATGGTGATGATGATATGTTGTCCGACATGGATGATCATCGACATGGTGGTGGCCATCATGGTTATCGTGACCGCCATCGTCGTCGTAATGATGATGGTTTAAGAAACGTGAAAGTGTCTATTCCCCCTTTCAGCGGACAGGAGAATGCTGATGCTTATTTTGAATGGGAGACCAAGGTGGAACAAATATTTGATTTGTATGAATACTCTGCTGAAAAGAAGGCAAAGCTTGCAGCCATTGAGTTTAAAGGCTATGCCATAACTTGGTGGAATCAGGTCCGTACTGAATATCAGAGAGTTGGGCATGTTCGTATAACTTGGGAAGACATGAAGAGAGAAATGCGACGTCGTTTTGTTCCTGCATATTATTCTCGTGATCTACATTTGAAGCTGAAACGTCTTGTGCAAGGTACTCGCAGTGTTGATGAATATTTTCAAGAATTGGAAATGTGTGTACTTCGTACAGGGATAACTGAAGATGAGGAATCCACAATGGCTCGGTTTCTAGTTGGCCTCAATAAACCTATTGCTGATAAAGTGGATATGACAACCTACACAAGTCTCACCGAGTTGGTTCATTTTGCAAAGAGGGCTGAAAGGCAAATTGCTACGTCTTACAAATACAATGCTTCATGGCGTCATTCCCAACAGCAAGGGGATGTCACGCCTCAATTCCAACAGCAAGGAGCTGCAACGCCCAAATCCTCATCTCGTGGAGCAAATAGATATCTTCCAACTTCTTCCAAACAATTGGATGTGAAAGGTAAAGCTGTGAGTTCAAGTCAGCCCACTTCTTCTACTGCAGCCACCCAACGCAAGACAAGCAAGATTGAGTGTTTTAAGTGTGGTGGTCATGGGCATAAGCAAGCTGAATGTCCCAATCGTCGTACTATTATTGCACTTGCTGATGGTTCTTATGATTCACAAAGTGAAGAGGAGGACGAGTTTACCAATGTATTTGCAGATCTTAATCTTGACACTTGTGAGTATTCAGCAGAGGATGGTACATTTGAGCTAGGTCTGAATTGTTTAGCCATTCAACCTATTCCACCTTTTGCTCACAATAACATGCTACAAGATATTATTTCTCCATCTTCTGGCGAGATTACTAGTGCTGATTTTGATGAGTTGCTTGCTGATTTTCCTGATTTGGAGCCTTCTACAATGAATACACCATCTCCTTCTTTGGTGGTTAGGAGAGTTCTTTCCACTCAGTTTGTTGCTGCTGAACAAGGACAACGCCATAATTTGTTTCAGTCCCGATGCAAAGTGAAAGGACAAGTGTGCCGTTTCATCATAGATGGTGGGAGCTGCAATAATATTGTTAGTGCTTTGCTTGTTGAGAAGCTTGGTTTGCAGCCACGTCGCCATCCACATCCATATCATATGCAATGGTTGAATAATTCTGGGACAGTTAAGGTTTCAGCCATGATTCGTTTGTCATTTTCCATTGGTGATTATCATGGAGAGGTTGATTGTGATATTGTCCCCATGCAAGCATGCCATTTGCTGCTTGGTCGGCCATGGCAATTTGATGTGGATTCGGTGCATTTTGGACGGTCTAACAAACACACTTTCATTCACAATGACAAGAAGGTGGTTCTTATTCCATTATCTCCAGAGGAGATACATGCTTCAGATATGGCTCGCAAGAAAAGAGAGGAATCTGACAAAAGCAAATTGAGTGAGATCCCCAACACAAGTAAGGGAGAGAGTTCTAACCCATCCAGCCACATAAAGACTCCTGCCAATCCTAAACAGCCACGCCACACTGAGTGTCTCTTTGTGAGCAAGAGTGATATGAGAGAAGTGAGAAACACCACAGCCCCATTTTTTGTGCTCTTGCACAAGGAGGTCCTACTTTCAACTAACGATTTACCTTCATCGCTGCCTAGTGTTGTTCTTGATCTCTTACAGGACTTCGAAGATGTTTTTCCCGATGAGATACCAGCTGGACTTCCTCCACTCCGTGGAATTGAGCATCAAATTGATTTGGTACCAGGTGCTTCTCTTCCAAATCGTCCAGCCTACCGCACCAATCCCATAGAGACAAAGGAAATTCAGCGACAGGTAAAAGAGCTTTTGGACAAAGGGTATGTTCGTGAATCCTTATCACCATGTGCTGTTCCCGTTCTTTTAGTTCCAAAGAAAGGTGGCTCTTGGCGCATGTGTGTTGATTGTCGTGCTATCAATGCTATAACTGTTCGATATCGCCATCCCATTCCACGACTTGATGACATGTTAGATGAATTGAGTGGTTCCATCATTTTCACCAAGATTGATTTGCGTAGTGGCTATCATCAAATCCGCATGAAACTTGGTGATGAATGGAAAACAGCGTTTTAAAACCAAAATTGGTCTCTATGAATGGCTTGTGATGCCATTTGGCTTGACAAATGCTCCTTCAACTTTTATGCGCTTAATGAACCATGTTTTACGAGCTTTCATTGGCAAGTTTGTAGTTGTTTATTTTGATGATATTCTAATCTATAGCAAATCATTTGATGAACATCTTGATCATATCCGTCAAGTACTTGCTGTTTTGAGGGAAGAGAAATTGTATGGCAACATTGCTAAGTGCACCTTTTGCACAGACCGTGTTGTTTTCCTTGGCTTTGTTGTTTCCGCAGATGGTATTCAGGTTGATGAAGAGAAGGTTAAAGCAATACAGGATTGGCCTACACCTACAAATGTGAGTCAAGTTCGAAGTTTTCATGGTCTTGCAGGTTTTTACAGGCGTTTTGTTAAAGATTTCAGCACCATCGCTGCACCCCTCAACAATTTGACAAAGAAGGATGTTCCATTCAAGTGGGGTGATGAACAAGACCAAGCCTTCAATGAGCTGAAAACAAAGCTTTGTGAAGCACCGCTGCTACAACTTCCTGATTTTGGTAAGACATTTGAGATCGAATGTGATGCAAGTGGTATTGGCATAGGAGGTGTACTACTGCAAGAAGGTAAACCTGTTGCCTACTTTTCTGAAAAGCTAAATGGTCCACATCTGAATTACTCGGTTTATGACAAAGAGCTTTATGCCTTAGTTCGCGTTTTGGAAGTTTGGCACCATTATTTGTTACCTAAAGAATTTGTCATCCATTCTGATCATGAAGCTTTGAAATATCTAAAAAGTCAAGGCAAACTGAACCGTAGACATGCTAAATGGATTGAGTTCATTGAAACATTTCCCTATGTTGTAAAACATAAGCGTGGAAAAGATAACATTGTTGCTGATGCCTTATCACGGAGATGTGGTTTGGTTACACAATTAGATACAAAAGTGCTTGGTTTGGAATCCATTAAAACACTCTATGCAGCTGATTCTGATTTTAAAGAACCTTTCTCTCATTGCATTGCTGGAAAAGGCTGGGACAAGTATTATGTGCATGATGGTTTTTTATTTCGGACTAACAAACTATGCATTCCAGCCTGTTCGATTCGTCAAGTTCTTTTGCAGGAAGCACATGCTGGTGGCTTAGCTGGTCATTTTGGCGTCAAAAAGACATTGGACATGCTCTCCGATCATTTCTTTTGGCCACATATGCGACGTGATGTCCAGCGACATGTTGCACGCTGCATAATCTGCTTGAAAGCTAAGTCCCACCTTAATCCCCATGGTCTTTATACTCCATTACCAGTTCCGAATGTACCTTGGGAAGATATATCCATGGATTTTATTTTGGGGTTACCTCGGTCTCAGAGGGGGAGGGATTCTATCTTTGTTGTTGTTGACCGATTCTCTAAAATGGCACATTTTATTCCATGTCATAAGAACGACGATGCTTCACACGTTGCTGATTTGTTTTTTAGGGAGATCGTTCGTTTACATGGAGTACCAAGGACTATTGTTTCAGATCGGGATACAAAATTTCTAAGCTATTTTTGGAAGACGTTATGGGCTAAACTTGGTACAAAGTTGTTATTTTCCACCACTTGTCATCCGCAAACCGATGGGCAAACTGAAGTTGTCAATCGTACCTTGTCCACCATGTTGCGTGCTGTGTTGAAAAAGAATTTGAAGCAGTGGGAAGACTGCCTTCCACATATTGAATTTGCTTATAACAGGGCAGTCCATTCCACAACAAACTTTTGTCCATTTGAAATTGTTTATGGGTTTAAACCGCATACTCCCATGGATCTTTTGCCTTTACCATTACAGGAACAAGTTAACTTGGATGCAGCAAAGAGATCAGATTTTCTCAAGAAGCTACATGATGAGACAAGAAGGAATATCGAGAAGAAATCAGCACAATATGCAAAGCAAGCGAACAAAGGTAAGAAGAAGGTTACATTCCAGCCCGGAGACCTCGTGTGGTTGCATCTACGCAAGGATCGATTTCCCCAACAGCGCAAGAGTAAGTTATCTCCTAGGGGTGATGGTCCGTTCAAGGTTTTACACAAGATAAATGATAATGCTTACAAAATTGAGCTGCCACCTGAATATTCCAATGTGAGTACAACATTCAATGTCAAAGACTTGCTTCCATTTGTTGGTGAGCCTGAGTCGAGGACGACTCCTTCTCAAGAGGGGGAGGCTAATGAGGACATTCCTAGCATTCACTCATCTTCAAATGAAACTCCACTTGATATAGCTGGTCCAATTACAAGAAGTAGAGCTAAACAATTGGAGAAGGAAATTCATTCTCAGGTGAACGCTAACCTTATGTTTAATAATCAGTTTATGTTGAATGAGCCTATGCTTTTGAGTTCTTGTTCCAATGTCCTTAGGAATGATGGAGTGTATGAACCAACATGGGATGAAGATGGATTCAAGCCTCTGGACATTTGAACCAAGAAGCCTATGGTGTGCAAGAATAAAATGGTGGTTCATCACCTTTGCATGGAAATGCAACCAGAAGCTAGATGACTGATACATGATACGAATTCCAAGCATCACCGCGGACAGAATACAAGGAGTTAGACGGTGTTCTATATGTGGATGGAAGCGTCTTCAAGTCTACTTTCCAGCCCATCAAACGGCTCATTATTTCGACGTCCCAATAAAGAGTTATGCTCATTTTAGTAACTGCTATCAGAAGCTGAAAAGATGCGCGAACCAGCCACGAAATCCATTGGTGCATGCGCATGCTGCCATTTACTCCAAGTTGAACGTCCCTATCTCTATATATATCTTGTACTAGACAATGAAAGGTCAGATTTGGATTGGTTGAATTCAGAATACACAAACTCGTGGAGTTTTGTTTATGCGTGAGTCTTGAGAGGCTTGCAACACTTGTTCTTTCGATTCCTGAGGGAGTTGTAGAACGCCGAACTGCGGTTCACCCAGTTCGTGCCTTCACGTCTATAGGGCGTGATTGCGTGGGCTGTTTCGTCGGTACGTGGAAGGGTGATTGTCTCGGTAGTTCGTCGTGTGGACAGCCTCGCGGTGCACTGCCTCTTCACCAGGTCACGCAGCGACAAGTTATCAAGTTCGCGGATCCTACGAGAAGATCGGGCCACCCAACTTGCTACACGCTTGCATAGGCGTGTGCACATCACCAACCCTAGGACGCGTCCCTAATGGACCCAACTTGATACATGGACCATCGGCCCAAAATAGGGTGACGCAGCACCAAAGGCAGAAAAGGTCCCGGCGTTGAAATGACGACTGCGGAAGCATCAGATAAGATATAGCCATGAGTCCAGATCCGTTGGAAAATAGACTTGATAAGCTTTCCAAAAAGTGCTAGAACGTCCCAATCGGAGTCTGTATGAAGTCGTGGTGACCGTCGCAATTTGGGACTATTTTGCAGTCCGAATTCAACTTCCAAAACGTGTTGGACTTGGACTCTTTCTTTCCTTGGGACCAAAGTGACGTGGTGGCCTAGTGGAGGACGTTAGGAATACATGGATTTAGTCCCCAATCAACTTCATTAACCTTCCATGTTTTCCATATGCAATCAAACCTTCCCTTGATCCATGTAAGTAATTCTGAAAATGAGAATGAACACACATCATGGTGCAGCATCAATTCATCAAATGCATCATTGATAAGCCTCATATAGAATGGTTGCACCTTTGGTATAGAAGTGGTTGGCATGGTCATATTTGAGCCAATGACGTCCTCATCACTAGGAGTTCCATCGGGTGCATCCAAAAGGATTTTCGAGCCTACGGTATGTTCGGCGCAAACCGTGCACCTATCTTGCACCGACACTAACACTGTCTCCAAATGGACCGAAACGAGATTCCACATGACCCATGTCACCTAGGAGTACCATCGGGTGTGTCCAAAACAACTTCTGAGCCTATGGTACGTTCGGCACAAACCATGCACCTATCTTGCACCGACACTGGCTCCCAACAGACCGAAATGAGATTCCACATGACCCACTTCATGTAGGAGTAAAATTGGGTGCGTCCGAAATGATTTCTGAGCCTATGGTATGTTCGTTGCATATCATGCACCTATCTTGCACCGACACTAACACTGTCTCCAAATGGACCGAAACAAGATTCCACATGACCCATGTCACCTAGGAGTTACATCGGGTGTGTTCAAAACGATTTTCGAGGCTACGGTACGTTCGATGCAAACCGTGCACCTATCTTGCACCGACACTGGATCCCAACGGACCAAAACGAGATTCCACATGACCCACGTCACCTAGGAGTACCATCGGGTGCGTCCAAAATGATTTCCGAACCTATGGTATGTTCGGCGCAAACCGTGCACCTATCTTGCACCGACACTGGCTCCCAACAGACCGAAACGAGATTCCACATGACCCACATCACCTAGGAGTACCATCGGGTGCGTCCAAAACGATTTCCAAGCCTATGGTATGTTCGGCACAAACCGTGCACCTATCTTGCACCGACACTGGCTCCCAACGGACCGAAACAAGACTCCACATGACCCACATCACCTAGGAGTTCCATCGGGTGTGTCCAAAATGATTTCCGAGCCTACGGTATGTTCGGCGCAAACCGTGCACCTATCTTGCACCGACACTGGCTCCCAACAGACCGAAACGAGATTCCACATGACCCACGTCACCTAGGAGTTCCATCGGGTGTGTCCAAAATGATTTCCAAGCCTATGGTATGTTCGGCGCCAACCGTGCACCTATCTTGCACCGACACTGGCTCCCAACAGACCGAAACAAGATTCCACTTGCCCACATCATCTAGGAGTACCATCGGGTGTGTCCAAAATGATTTCCAAGCCTATGGTATGTTCGGCGCCAACCGTGCACCTATCTTGCACCGACACTGGCTCCCAACGGACCAAAACGAGACTCCACATGACCCACGTCACCTAGGAGTACCATCGGGTGCGTCCAAAATGATTTCTGAGCCTATGGTATGTTCGGCGCAAACCGTGCACCTATCTTGCACCGACTCTGGCTCCCAACAAACCGAAACGAGATTCCACTTGACCCACATCACCTAGGAGTACCATCGGGTGCGTCTAAAACGATTTCCGAGCCTATGGTATGTTCGGCGCAAACCGTGCACCTATCTTGCACCGACACTAACACTGTCTCCAAATGGACCGAAACGAGATTCCACATGACCCATGTCACCTAGGAGTTCCATCGGGTGCATCCAAAAGGATTTTTGAGCCTACGGTATGTTCGGCGCAAACCGTGGACCTATCTTGCACCGACACTAACACTGTCTCCAAATGGACCGAAACGAGATTCCACATGACCCAAGTCACCTAGGAGTTCCATCGGGTGCATCCAAAAGGATTTTTGAGCCTACGGTACGTTCCGCGCAAACCGTGCACCTATCCTGCACTGACACTAGCTCCCAATGGACTGAAATGATATTCCACATGACCCACATCACCTAGGAGTACCATCGGGTGTGTGCAAAATGATTTCTGAGCCTATGGTACACTTGGCGCAAACCGTGCACCTATCTTGCACCGACACTGGCTCCCAATGGACCGAAATGAGATTCAACATGACCCACATCACCTAGGAGTACCATCGGGTTCGTCCAAAACAACTTCTGAGCCTATGGTATGTTCGGCACAAACCATGCACCTATCTTGCACCGACACTGGCTCCCAATAGACCGAAACGAGATTCCACATGACCCACTTCACCTAGGACTAAAACTGGGTGCGTCCGAAATGATTTCTGAGCCTATGGTATGTTCAGCGCAAACCGTGCACCTATCTTGCACCGACACTAACACTGTCTCCAAATGGACCGAAATGAGATTCCACATGGCCCATGTCACCTAGGAGTTCCATCGGGTGCATCCAAAAGGATTTTCGAGCCTACAGTACGTTCGGCTCAAACCGTGCACCTATCTTGCACCGACACTAACACTGTCTCCAAATGGACCGAAACGAGATTCCACATGACCCATGTCACCTAGGAGTTCCATCGGGTGCATCCAAAAGGATTTTCGTGCCTACGGTACGTTCGGCGCAAACCGTGCACCTATCTTGCACTGACACTAACACTGTCTCCAAATGGACCGAAACGAGATTCCACATGACCCATGTCACCTAGGAGTTCCATCGGGTGCATCCAAAAGGATTTTCGAGCCTACGGTACGTTCGGCGCAAACCGTGCACCTATCTTGCACCGACACTAACACTGTCTCCAAATGGACCGAAACGAGATTCCACATGACCCAGTCACCTAGGAGTTCCATCGGGTGCATCCAAAAGGATTTTCGAGCCTACGGTACGTTCCACGCAAACTGTGCACCTATCTTGCACCGACACTGGCTCCCAATGGACCGAAACGATATTCCACATGACCCACATCACCTAGGAGTACCATCGGGTGCGTCCAAAATGATTTCTGAGCCTATGGTACACTCGGCGCAAACCGTGTACCTATCTTGCACCGACACTGGCTCCCAACGGACTGAAATGAGATTCAACATGACCCACGTCACCTAGGAGTACCATTGGGTTCGTAAAATACAACTTCCGAGCCTATGGTATGTTCGGCACAAACCATGCACCTATCTTGCACCGACACTGGCTCCCAACAGACCGAAACGAGATTCCACATGACCCACTTCACCTAGGAGTAAAATTGGGTGCGTCCGAAATGATTTCTGAGCCTATGGTATGTTCGTTGCATATCATGCACCTATCTTGCACCGACACCAACACTGTTTCCAAATGGACCGAAATGAGATTCCACATGACCCATGTCACCTAGGAGTTACATCGGGTGTGTCCAAAATGATTTTTGAGGCTACAGTACGTTCGGCGCAAACCGTGCACCTATCTTGCACAGACACTGGCTCCCAATGGACCAAAACGAGATTCCACATGACCCACGTCACCTAGGAGTACCATCGGGTGCGTCCAAAATGATTTCCAAACCTATGGTATGTTCGGCACAAACCGTGCACCTATCTTGCACCGACACTGGCTCCCAACAGACCGAAATGAGATTCCACGTGACCCACATCACCTAGTAGTACCATCGGGTGCGTCCAAAATGATTTCCGAGCCTATGGTATGTTTGGCACAAACCGTGCACCTATCTTGCACCGACACTGGCTCCCAACAGACCGAAACGAGATTCCACATGACCCACATCACCTAGGAGTACCATCGGGTGCGTCCAAAACGATTTCCGAGACTATGGTATGTTCGGCACAAACCGTGCACCTATCTTGCACCGACACTGGCTCCCAACAGACCGAAACAAGACTCCAGATGACCCACGTCACCTAGGAGTTCCATCGGGTGTGTCCAAAATGATTTCCGAGCCTATGGTATGTTCGGCGCCAACCGTGCACCTATCTTGCACCGACACTGGCTCCCAACAGACCAAAACAAGATTCCACTTGACCCACGTCACCTAGGAGTACCATCGGGTGGGTCCAAAATGATTTCCGAGCCTATGGTATGTTCGGCGCCAACCGTGCACCTATCTTGCACCGACACTGGCTCCCAACAGTCCAAAATGAGATTCCACTTGACCCACGTCACCTAGGAGTACCATCAAGTGCGTCAAAATGATTTCCGAGCCTTGGTATGTTCGTCGCAAACCATGCACCTATCTTGCACGGACACTGGCTCCCAACGGACTGAAACAAGACTCCACATGACCCACGTCACCTAGGAGTTCCATCGGGTGTGTCCAAAATGATTTCCCAGCCTATGGTATGTTCGGTGCCAACCATGCACCTATCTTGCACCGACACTGGCTCCCAACAGACGAAAACGTGACTCCACATGACCCACGTCACCTAGGAGTACCATCGGGTGCGTCCAAAATGATTTCTGAGCCTATGGTATTTTCGGCGCAAACCGTGCACCTATCTTGCACCAACACTGGCTCCCAACAAACCGAAACAAGATTCCACTCGACCCACATCACCTAGGAGTACCATCGGGTGCGTCCAAAATGATTTCCGAGACTATGGTATGTTCGGCGCAAACCGTGCACCTATCTTGCACCGACACTAACACTGTCTCCAAATGGACCGAAACGAGATTCCACATGACCCATGTCACCTAGGAGTACCATCGGGTGCGTCCAAAACAACTTCTGAGCCTATGGTATGTTCGGCACAAACCATGCACCTATCTTGCACCGACACTGGCTCCCAACAGACCGAAATGAGATTCCACATGACCCACTTCACGTAGGAGTAAAATTGGGTGCGTCCGAAATGATTTCTGAGCCTATGGTATGTTCGTTGCATATCATGCACCTATCTTGCACCGACACTAACACTGTCTCCAAATGGACCGAAACAAGATTCCACATGACCCATGTCACCTAGGAGTTACATCGGGTGCGTCCAAAATGATTTTCGAGGCTACGGTACGTTCGACGCAAACCGTGCACCTATCTTGCACCGACACTAGATCCCAACGGACCAAAACGAGATTCCACATGACCCACGTCACCTAGGAGTACCATCGGGTGCGTCCAAAATGATTTCCGAACCTATGGTATGTTCGGCGCAAACCGTGCACCTATCTTGCACCGACACTGGCTCCCAACAGACCGAAACGAGATTCCACATGACCCACATCACCTAGGAGTACCATCGGGTGCGTCCAAAACGATTTCCGAGCCTATGGTATGTTCGGCACAAACCGTGCACCTATCTGGCACCGACACTGGCTCCCAACGGACCGAAACAAGACTCCACATGACCCACGTCACCTAGGAGTTCCATCGGGTGTGTCCAAAATGATTTCCGAGCCTACGGTATGTTCGGCGCAAACCGTGCACCTATCTTGCACCGACACTGGCTCCCAACAGACCAAAACAAGATTCCACATGACCCACGTCACCTAGGAGTTCCATCGGGTGTGTCCAAAATGATTTCCAAGCCTATGGTATGTTCGGCGCCAACCGTGCACCTATCTTGCACCGACACTGGCTCCCAACAGACCGAAACAAGATTCCACTTGCCCACGTCATCTAGGAGTACCATCGGGTGTGTCCAAAATGATTTCCAAGCCTATGGTATGTTCGGCGCCAACCGTGCACCTATCTTGCACCGACACTGGCTCCCAACGGACCAAAACGAGACTCCACATGACCCACGTCACCTAGGAGTACCATCGGGTGCGTCCAAAATGATTTCCGAGCCTATGGTATGTTCGGCGCAAACCGTGCACCTATCTTGCACCGACTCTGGCTCCCAACAAACCGAAACGAGATTCCACTTGACCCACATCACCTAGGAGTACCATCGGGAGCGTCTAAAACGATTTCCGAGCCTATCGTATGTTCGGCGCAAACCGTGCAACTATCTTGCACTGACACTAACACTGTCTCCAAATGGACCAAAACGAGATTCCACATGACCCATGTCACCTAGGAGTTCCATCGGGTGCATCCAAAAGGATTTTCGAGCCTACGGTATGTTCGGCGCAAACCGTGCTCCTATCTTGCACCGACACTAACACTGTCTCCAAATGGACCAAAACGAGATTCCACATGACCCATGTCACCTAGGAGTACCATCGGGTGCGTCCAAAAGGATTTTCGAGCCTATGGTACGTTTGGCGCAAACCGTGCACCTATCTTGCACCGACACTGGCTCCCAACAGACCGAAACGAGATTCCACTTGACCCACGTCACCAAGGAGTACCATCGGGTGCGTCCAAAATGATTTCTGAGCCTATGGTATGTTCGGCACAAACCATGCACCTATCTTGCACCGACACTGGCTCCCAACAGACCGAAATGAGATTCCACATGACCCACTTCATGTAGGAGTAAAATTGGGTGCGTCCGAAATGATTTCTGAGCCTATGGTATGTTCGTTGCATATCATGCACCTATCTTGCACGGACACTAACACTGTCTCCAAATGGACCGAAACAAGATTCCACATGACCCATGTCACCTAGGAGTTACATCGGGTGCGTTCAAAACGATTTTCGAGGCTACGGTACGTTCGACGCAAACCGTGCACCTATCTTGCACCGACACTGGATCCCAACGGACCAAAACGAGATTCCACATGACCCACGTCACCTAGGAGTACCATCGGGTGCGTCCAAAATGATTTCCAAACCTATGGTATGTTCGGCGCAAACCGTGCACCTATCTTGCACCGACACAGGCTCCCAACAGACCGAAACGAGATTCCACATGACCCACATCACCTAGGAGTACCATCGGGTGCGTCCAAAACGATTTCCGAGCCTATGGTATGTTCGACACAAACCGTGCACCTATCTTGCACCGACACTGGCTCCCAACGGACCGAAACAAGACTCCACATGACCCACGTCACCTAGGAGTTCCATCTGGTGTGTCCAAAATGATTTCCGAGCCTACGGTATGTTCGGCGCAAACCGTGCACCTATCTTGCACCGACACTGGCTCCCAACAGACCGAAACGAGATTCCACATGACCCATGTCACCTAGGAGTTCCATCGGGTGTGTCCAAAATGATTTCCAAGCCTATGGTATGTTCGGCGCCAACCGTGCACCTATCTTGCACCGACACTGGCTCCCAACAGACCGAAACAAGATTCCACTTGCCCACGTCATCTAGGAGTACCATCGGGTGTGTCCAAAATGATTTCCAAGCCTATGGTATGTTCGGCGCCAACCGTGCACCTATCTTGCACCGACACTGGCTCCCAACGGACCAAAACGAGACTCCACATGACCCACGTCACCTAGGAGTACCATCGGGTGCGTCCAAAATGATTTCCGAGCCTATGGTATGTTCGGCGCAAACCGTGCACCTATCTTGCACCGACTCTGGCTCCCAACAAACCGAAACGAGATTCCACTTGACCCACATCACCTAGGAGTACCATCGGGTGCGTCTAAAACGATTTCCGAGCCTATCGTATGTTCGGCGCAAACCGTGCACCTATCTTGCACTGACTGACACTAACACTGTCTCCAAATGGACCGAAACGAGATTCCACATGACCCATGTCACCTAGGAGTTCCATCGGGTGCATCCAAAAGGATTTTCGAGCCTACGGTATGTTCGGCGCAAACCGTGCACCTATCTTGCACCGACACTAACACTGTCTCCAAATGGACCGAAACGAGATTCCACATGACCCATGTCACCTAGGAGTACCATCGGGTGTGTCCAAAACAACTTCTGAGCCTATGGTATGTTTGGCACAAACCATGCACCTATCTTGCACCGACACTGGCTCCCAACAGACCGAAATGAGATTCCACATGACCCACTTCATGTAGGAGTAAAATTGGGTGCGTCCGAAATGATTTCTGAGCCTATGGTATGTTCGTTGCATATCATGCACCTATCTTGCACCGACACTAACACTGTCTCCAAATGGACCGAAACAAGATTCCACATGACCCATGTCACCTAGGAGTTACATCGGGTGCGTTCAAAACGATTTTCGAGGCTACGGTACGTTCGATGCAAACCGTGCACCTATCTTGCACCGACACTGGATCCCAACGGACCAAAACGAGATTCCACATGACCCACGTCACCTAGGAGTACCATCGGGTGCGTCCAAAATGATTTCCGAACCTATGGTATGTTCGGCGCAAACCGTGCACCTATCTTGCACCGACACTGGCTCCCAACAGACCGAAATGAGATTCCACATGACCCACATCACCTAGGAGTACCATCGGGTGCGTCCAAAACGATTTCCAAGCCTATGGTATGTTCGGCACAAACCGTGCACCTATCTTGCACCGACACTGGCTCCCAACGGACCGAAACAAGACTCCACATGACCCACGTCACCTAGGAGTTCCATCGGGTGTGTCCAAAATGATTTCCGAGCCTACGGTATGTTCGGCGCAAACCGTGCACCTATCTTGCACCGACACTGGCTCCCAACAGACCGAAACGAGATTCCACATGACCCACATCACCTAGGAGTACCATCGGGTGCGTCCAAAACGATTTCCGAGCCTATGGTATGTTCGGCACAAACCGTGCACCTATCTGGCACCGACACTGGCTCCCAACGGACCGAAACAAGACTCCACATGACCCACGTCACCTAGGAGTTCCATCGGGTGTGTCCAAAATGATTTCCGAGCCTACGGTATGTTCGGCGCAAACCGTGCACCTATCTTGCACCGACACTGGCTCCCAACAGACCAAAACAAGATTCCACATGACCCACGTCACCTAGGAGTTCCATCGGGTGTGTCCAAAATGATTTCCAAGCCTATGGTATGTTCGGCGCCAACCGTGCACCTATCTTGCACCGACACTGGCTCCCAACAGACCGAAACAAGATTCCACTTGCCCACGTCATCTAGGAGTACCATCGGGTGTGTCCAAAATGATTTCCAAGCCTATGGTATGTTCGGCGCCAACCGTGCACCTATCTTGCACCAACACTGGCTCCCAACGGACCAAAACGAGACTCCACATGACCCACGTCACCTAGGAGTACCATCGGGTGCGTCCAAAATGATTTCCGAGCCTATGGTATGTTCGGCGCAAACCGTGCACCTATCTTGCACCGACTCTGGCTCCCAACAAACCGAAACGAGATTCCACTTGACCCACATCACCTAGGAGTACCATCGGGAGCGTCTAAAACGATTTCCGAGCCTATCGTATGTTCGGCGCAAACCGTGCAACTATCTTGCACCAACACTAGCTCCCAATGGACCGAAACGATATTCCACATGACCCACATCACCTAGGAGTACCATCGGGTGCGTCCAAAATGATTTCTGAGCCTATGGTACACTCGGCGCAAACCGTGCACCTATCTTGCATCGACACTGGCTCCCAACGGACTGAAATGTGATTCAACATGACCCACGTCACCTAGGAGTACCATTGGGTTCGTCCAAAACAACTTCTGAGCCTATGGTATGTTCAGCACAAAGCATGCACCTATCTTCCACCGACACTGGCTCCCAACAGACTGAAACGAGATTGCACATGACCCACTTCACCAAGGAGTAAAATTGGGTGCGTCCGAAATGATTTCTGAGCCTATGGTATGTTCGTTGCATATCATGCACCTATCTTGCACGGACACTAACACTGTCTCCAAATGGACCGAAACAAGATTCCACATGACCCATGTCACCTAGGAGTTACATCGGGTGCGTTCAAAACGATTTTCGAGGCTACGGTACGTTCGACGCAAACCGTGCACCTATCTTGCACCGACACTGGATCCCAACGGACCAAAACGAGATTCCACATGACCCACGTCACCTAGGAGTACCATCGGGTGCGTCCAAAATGATTTCCAAACCTATGGTATGTTCGGCGCAAACCGTGCACCTATCTTGCACCGACACAGGCTCCCAACAGACCGAAACGAGATTCCACATGACCCACATCACCTAGGAGTACCATCGGGTGCGTCCAAAATGATTTCCGAGCCTATGGTATGTTCGACACAAACCGTGCACCTATCTTGAACCGACACTGGCTCCCAACGGACCGAAACGTGATTCCGCATGACCCACGTCTCCTAGGATTATCATCGGGTGCATCCAAAACGATTTATGAGCCTATGGTATGTTCGGCGCAAACCGTGCACCTATCTTGCACCGACATTGGCTCCCAACGGACCGAATCAAGACTCCACGTGACCCACGTCACCTAGGAGTCCCATCGGTTGTGTCCAAAATGATTTCTGAGCCTATGGTATGTTCGGCGCAAACCGTGCACCTATCTTGCACCGACACTAACACTGTCTCCAAATGGACCGAAACGAGATTCCACATGACCCATGTCACCTAGGAGTTCCATCGGGTGCATCCAAAAGGATTTTTGAGCCTATGGTATGTTCAGCGCAAACCGTGCACCTATCTTGCACCGACACTAGCTCCCAACAGACCAAAACGAGATTCCACATGACCCACGTCACCTAGGAGTTCCATCGGGTGTGTCCAAAATAATTTCCGAGCCTATGGTATGTTCGGCGCCAACCGTGCAACTATCTTGTACCGACACTGGCTCCCAACTGACCAAAACAAGATTCCACTTGACCCACGTCACCTAGGAGTACCATCGGGTGTGTCCAAAATGAGTTCCGAGCCTATGGTATGTTCGGGGCCAACCGTGCACCTATCTTGCACAGACACTGGCTCCCAACAGACCAAAACGAGACTCCACATGACCCACGTCACCTAGGAGTACCATCGGGTGCGTCCAAAATGATTTCCGAGCCTATGGTATGTTCGGCGCAAACCGTGCACCTATCTTGCACCAACACTGGCTCCCAACAAACCGAAACAAGATTCCACTTGACCCACATCACCTAGGAGTACCATCGGGTGCATCCAAAATGATTTCCGAGCCTATGGTATGTTCGGCGCAAACCGTGCACCTATCTTGCACCGACACTAACATTGTCTCCAAATGGACCGAAACGAGATTCCACATGACCCAAGTCACCTAGGAGTTCCATCGGGTGCATCCAAAAGGGTTTTTGAGCCTACGGTACGTTCCGCGCAAACCGTGCACCTATCCTGCACTGACACTAGCTCCCAATGGACTGAAATAATATTCCACATGACCCACATCACCTAGGAGTACCATCGGGTGTGTGCAAAATGATTTCTGAGCCTATGGTACACTTGGCGCAAACCGTGCACCTATCTTGCACCGACACTGGCTCCCAATGGACCGAAATGAGATTCAACATGACCCACATCACCTAGGAGTACCATCGGGTTCGTCCAAAACAACTTCTGAGCCTATGGTATGTTCGGCACAAACCATGCACCTATCTTGCACCGACACTGGCTCCCAACAGACCGAAACGAGATTCCACATGACCCACTTCACCTAGGACTAAAACTGGGTGCGTCCGAAATGATTTCTAACCCTATGGTATGTTCGTCGCATATCATGCACCTATCTTGCACCGACACTAACACTGTCTCCAAATGGACCAAAACGAGATTCCACATGACCCATGTCACCTAGGAGTCACATCGGGTGCGTCCGAAATGATTTTCGAGGCTACGGTACGTTTGGCGCAAACCGTGCACCTATCTTGCACCGACACTGGCTTCCAACGGACCAAAATGAGATTCCACATGACCCACGTCACCTAGGAGTACCATCGGGTGCGTCCAAAATGATTTCTGAGCCAATGGTATGTTCGGCGCAAACCGTGCACCTATCTTGCACCAACCCTGGCTCCCAACAGACCGAAACGAGATTCCACATGACCCACATCACCTAGGAGTACCATCGGGTGCGTCCAAAATGATTTCCAAGCCTATGGTATGTTCGGCACAAACCGTGCACCTATCTTGCACCGACACTGGCTCTCAACGGACCGAAACAAGACTCCACATGACCCACGTCACATAGGAGTTCCATCGGGTGTGTCCAAAATGATTTCCGAGCCTATGGTATGTTCGGCGCAAACCATGGACCTATCTTGCACCGACACTGGCTCCCAACAGACCGAAACAAGATTCCACATGACCCACTTCACCTAGGAGTAAAATTGGGTGCGTCCGAAATGATTTCTGAGCCTATGGTATGTTCGTTGCATATCATGCACCTATCTTGCACCGACACTAACACTGTCTCCAAATGGACTGAAACGAGATTCCATATGACCCATGTCACCTAGGAGTTACATCGGGTGCGTCCAAAACGATTTTCGAGGCTATGGTACGTTCGGCGCAAATCGTGCACCTATCTTGCACCGACACTGGATCCCAACGGACCAAAACGAGATTCCACATGACCCACGTCACCTAGGAGTACCATCGGGTGCGTCCAAAATGATTTCCGAACCTATGGTATGTTCGGCGCAAACTGTGCACCTATCTTGCACCGACACTGGCTCCCAACAGACCGAAACGAGATTCCACATGACCCACATCACCTAGGAGTTCCATCGGTGTGTCCAAAATGATTTCTAAGCCTATGGTATGTTCGGCGCCAATCGTGCACCTATCTTGCACCGACACTGGCTCCCAACAGACCAAAACAAGATTCCACTTGACCCACGTCACCTAGGAGTACCATCGGGTGTGTCCAAAATGAGTTCTGAGCCTATGGTATGTTCGACGCCAACCGTGCACCTATCTTGCACCGACACTGGCTCCCAACAGACCAAAACAAGACTCCACATGACCCACGTCACCTAGGAGTTCCATCGGGTGTGTCCAAAATGATTTCCGAGCCTATGGTATGTTCAGCGCAAACCGTGCACCTATCTTGCACCGACACTGGCTCCCAACAGACCGAAACGAGATTCCACATGACCCACGTCACCTAGGAGTTCCATCGGGTGTGTCCAAAATGATTTCCAAGCCTATGGTATGTTCGGCGCCAACCGTGCACCGATCTTGCACCGACACTGGCTCCCAACAGACCGAAACAAGATTCCACTTGACCCACGTCACCTAGGAGTACCATCGGGTGTGTCCAAAATGATTTCCAAGCCTATGGTATGTTCGGCGCCAACCGTGCTCCTATCTTGCACCGACACTGGCTCCCAACGGACCCAAACGAGACTCCACATGACCCACGTCACCTAGGAGTACCATCGGGTGCGTCCAAAATGATTTCCGAGCCTATGGTATGTTCGGCGCAAACCGTGCACCTATCTTGCACCGACACTAGCTCCCAACAAACCGAAACAAGATTCCACTTGACCCACATCACCTAGGAGTACCATCGGGTGCGTCCAAAACAATTTCCGAGCCTATGGTATGTTCGGCGCAAACCGTGCACCTATCTTGCACCGACACTAACACTGTCTCCAAATGGACCGAAACAAGATTCCACATGACCCATGTCACCTAGGAGTTCCATCGGGTGCATTCAAAAGGATTTTCGAGCCTACGGTATGTTCGGCGCAAACCGTGCACCTATCTTGCACCAACACTAACACTGTCTCCAAATGGACCGAAACGAGATTCCACATAACCCAAGTCAACTAGGAGTTCCATCGGGTGCATCCAAAAGGATTTTCGAGCCTACGGTATGTTCAGCGCAAACCGTGCAACTATCTTGCACCGACACTGGCTCCCAATGGACCGAAACGATATTCCACATGACCCACGTCACCTAGGAGTACCATCGGGTGCGTCCAAAATGATTTCTGAGCCTATGGTACACTCGGCGCAAACCGTGCACCTATCTTGCACCGACACTGGCTCCCAACGGACTGAAATGAGATTCAACATGACCCACGTCACCTAGGAGTACCATTGGGTTCGTAAAAAATAACTTCCGAGCCTATGGTATGTTCGGCACAAACCATGCACCTATCTTGCACCGACACTGGCTCCCAACAGATCGAAACGAGATTCCACATGACCCACTTCAACTAGGAGTAAAATTGGGTGCGTCCGAAATGATTTCTGAGCCTATGGTATGTTCGTCGCATATCATGCACCTATCTTGCACCGACACTAACACTGTCTTCAAATGGACCAAAACGAGATTCCACATGATCCATGTCACCTAGGAGTTACATCGGGTGCGTCCAAAATGATTTTCGAGGCTACGATACGTTCGGCGCAAACCGTGCACCTATCTTGCACCGACACTGGCTTCCAACGGACCAAAATGAGATTCCACATGACCCACATCACCTAGGAGTACCATCGGGTGCGTCCAAAACGATTTCTGAGCCTATGGTATGTTCGGCACAAACCGTGCACCTATCTTGCACCGACACTGGCTCCCAATGGACCGAAACAAGACTCCACATGACCCACGTCACCTAGGAGTTCCATCGGGTGTGTCCAAAATGATTTCCGAGCCTATGGTATGTTCGGCGCAAACCGTGCACCTATCTTGCACCGACACTGGCTCCCAACAGACCGAAACGAGATTCCACATGACCCACGTCACCTAGGAGTTCCATCGGGTGTGTCCAAAATGATTTCCAAGCCTATGGTATGTTCGGTGCCAACCGTGCACCTATCTTGCACCGACACTAGCTCCCAACAGACCAAAACAAGATTCCACTTGACCCACGTCACCTAGGAGTACCATCGGGTGTGTCCAAAATGAGTTCCGAGCCTATGGTATGTTCGGCGCCAACCGTGCTCCTATCTTGCACTGACACTGGCTCCCAACGGACCGAAACAAGACTCCACATGACCCACGTCACCTAGGAGTTCCATCGGGTGTGTCCAAAATGATTTCCGAGCCTATGGTATGTTCGGCGCAAACCGTGCACCTATCTTGCACCGACACTGGCTCCCAACAGACCGAAACGAGATTCCACATGACCCACATCACCTAGGAGTTCCATCGGGTGTGTCCAAAATGATTTCCAAGCCTATGGTATGTTCGGCGCCAATCGTGCACCTATCTTGCACAGACACTGGCTCCCAATAGACCGAAACAAGATTCCACTTGACCCACGTCACCTAGGAGTACCGTCGGGTGTGTCCAAAATGATTTCCAAGTCTATGGTATGTTCGGCGCCAACCGTGCACCTATCTTGCACCGACACTGGCTCCCAACGGACCAAAACGAGGCTCCACATGACCCACGTCACCTAGGAGTACCATCGGGTGCGTCCAAAATGATTTCCGAGCCTATGGTATGTTCGGCGCAAACCGTGCACCTATCTTGCACCGAAACTGGCTCCCAACAAACCGAAACGAGATTCCACTTGACCCACATCACCTAGGAGTACCATTGGGTGCGTCCAAAATGATTTCCGAGCCTATGGTATGTTCTGCGCAAACCGTGCACCTATCTTGCACCGACACTAACACTTTCTCCAAATGGACCGAAACGAGATTCCAAATGGCCCATGTCACCTAGGAGTTCCATCGGGTGCATCCAAAAGGATTTTCGAGCCTACGGTACGTTCGGCTCAAACCGTGCACCTATCTTGCACCGACACTAACACTGTCTCCAAATGGACCGAAACGAGATTCCACATGACCCATGTCACCTAGGAGTTCCAACGGGTGCATCCAAAAGGATTTTCGAGCCTACGGTACGTTCGGCGCAAACCGTGCACCTATCTTGCACCGACACTAACACTGTCTCCAAATGGACCGAAACGAGATTCCACATGACCCATGTCACCTAGGAGTTCCATCGGGTGCATCCAAAAGGATTTTCGAGCCTACGGTACGTTCGGCGCAAACCGTGCACCTATCTTGCACCGACACTAACACTGTCTCCAAATGGACCGAAATGAGATTCCACATGACCCATGTCACCTAGGAGTTCCATTGGGTGCATCCAAAAGGATTTTCGAGCCTACGGTACGTTCCACGCAAACCGTGCACCTATCTTGCACCGACACTGGCTCCCAATGGACCGAAACGATATTCCACATGACCCACATCACCTAGGAGTACCATCGGGTGCGTCCAAAATGATTTCTGAGCCTATGGTACACTCGGCGCAAACCGTGCACCTATCTTGCACCGACACTGGCTCCCAACGGACTGAAATGAGATTCAACATGACCCACGTCACCTAGGAGTATCATTGGGTTCGTGAAAAACAACTTCTGAGCCTATGGTATGTTCGGCACAAACCATGCACCTATCTTGCACCGACACTGGCTCCCAACAGACCGAAACGAGATTCCACATGACCCACTTCAACTAGGAGTAAAATTGGGTGCGTCCGAAATGATTTCTGAGCCTATGGTATGTTCGTCGCATATCATGCACCTATCTTGCACCGACACTAACACTGTCTCCAAATGGACCAAAACGAGATTCCACATGATCCATGTCACCTAGGAGTTACATCGGGTGCGTCCAAAATGATTTTCGAGGCTACGGTACGTTCGGCGCAAACCGTGCACCTATCTTGCACCGACACTGGCTTCCAACGGACCAAAATGAGATTCCACATGACCCACATCACCTAGGAGTACCATCGGGTGCGTCCAAAACGATTTCCGAGCCTATGGTATGTTCGGCGCCAACCGTGCACCTATCTTGCACCGACACTGGCTCCCAACGGACCGAAACAAGACTCCACATGACCCACGTCACCTAGGAGTTCCATCGGGTGTGTCCAAAATGATTTCCGAGCCTATGGTATGTTCGGCGCAAACCGTGCACCAATCTTGCACCGACACTGGCTCCCAACAGACCGAAACGAGATTCCACATGACCCACGTCACCTAGGAGTTCCATCGGGTGTGTCCAAAATGATTTCCAAGCCTATGGTATGTTCGGTGCCAACCGTGCACCTATCTTGCACCGACACTAGCTCCCAACAGACCAAAACAAGATTCCACTTGACCCACGTCACCTAGGAGTACCATCGGGTGTGTCCAAAATGAGTTCCGAGCCTATGGTATGTTCGGCGCCAACCGTGCACCTATCTTGCACTGACACTGGCTCCCAACGGACCGAAACAAGACTCCACATGACCCACGTCACCTAGGAGTTCCATCGGGTGTGTCCAAAATGATTTCCGAGCCTATGGTATGTTCGGCGCAAACCGTGCACCTATCTTGCACCGACACTGGCTCCCAACAGACTGAAACGAGATTCCACATGACCCACATCACCTAGGAGTTCCATCGGGTGTGTCCAAAATGATTTCCAAGCCTATGGTATGTTCGGCGCCAATCGTGCACCTATCTTGCACAGACACTGGCTCCCAATAGACCGAAACAAGATTCCACTTGACCCACGTCACCTAGGAGTACCGTCGGGTGTGTCCAAAATGATTTCCAAGTCTATGGTATGTTCGGCGCCAACCGTGCACCTATCTTGCACCGACACTGGCTCCCAACGGACCAAAACGAGGCTCCACATGACCCACGTCACCTAGGAGTACCATCGGGTGCGTCCAAAATGATTTCCGAGCCTATGGTATGTTCGGCGCAAACCGTGCACCTATCTTGCACCGAAACTGGCTCCCAACAAACCGAAACGAGATTCCACTTGACCCACATCACCTAGGAGTACCATTGGGTGCGTCCAAAATGATTTCTGAGCCTATGGTATGTTCTGCGCAAACCGTGCACCTATCTTGCACCGACACTAACACTTTCTCCAAATGGACCGAAACGAGATTCCAAATGGCCCATGTCACCTAGGAGTTCCATCGGGTGCATCCAAAAGGATTTTCGAGCCTACGGTACGTTCGGCTCAAACCGTGCACCTATCTTGCACCGACACTAACACTGTCTCCAAATGGACCAAAACGAGATTCCACATGACCCATGTCACCTAGGAGTTCCATCGGGTGCATCCAAAAGGATTTTCGAGCCTACGGTACGTTCGGCGCAAACCGTGCACCTATCTTGCACCGACACTAACACTGTCTCCAAATGGACCGAAACGAGATTCCACATGACCCATGTCACCTAGGAGTTCCATCGGGTGCATCCAAAAGGATTTTCGAGCCTACGGTACGTTCGGCGCAAACCGTGCACCTATCTTGCACCGACACTAACACTGTCTCCAAATGGACCGAAATGAGATTCCACATGACCCATGTCACCTAGGAGTTCCATTGGGTGCATCCAAAAGGATTTTCGAGCCTACGGTACGTTCCACGCAAACCGTGCACCTATCTTGCACCGACACTGGCCCCCAATGGACCGAAACGATATTCCACATGACCCACATCACCTAGGAGTACCATCGGGTGCGTCCAAAATGATTTCTGAGCCTATGGTACACTCGGCGCAAACCGTGCACATATCTTGCACCGACACTGGCTCCCAACGGACTGAAATGAGATTCAACATGACCCACGTCACCTAGGAGTATCATTGGGTTCGTGAAAAACAACTTCTGAGCCTATGGTATGTTCGGCACAAACTGATGAGGACACCACGAGTACATCTACACCAGCAGCACCTCAGGCGCCTCCAGTTGATCATCTAGGGCCAATCACTCGGGCCCGTGCGAGAGAATTAAACTTCATCATGCTGTTAAGGAACGAAGGGCCAGCGGAATAAGAAGATGGCCCAACAGGGCAGCCCAGGTGGGGCGCCTAGGGCTGGGAGCCGCCGCCTTTCCCCTGGTGGCGCCCCCCCTTCCTGCCGTCGATCTGGACTCCAGGGGCTGCGCCCCCTTTATTTAGTCGGAGTCCCTTTTGTTTACAACTCGAGTTTTGTTTTACATCTAGCTTTAGCTACTCTCGAACACGGCAATTCCGCGCCGTCTTTGTGTGATTCAGAACTCCACCTTCGAGCGATAATTGTGATTGCTCGCGTCTTTTTCTTGTTCGTTTTTCGATTGCGTGCAGGAAACGATCTTCGTGATCAGGCTGATCTCGCACCGGCGAGGTTGGTAACCATCGGGAGTTGGTTCAGCGATTGCATTGGCGCTTCGGGTTCGCTCGTCGTAGTCGGATCGTGAGGGTCTACTTCCACCAGATCGAAATTATCTCCACTCACCGAAAGATCGGGCACTCCCCTTCTATCAAGTGGTATCAGATTTCCAGGTTGATCGGTGAGCTTTATCGAGTGTTTTCCCGATTCATATTTGTTCATTACCTAGAGTCCACAAAAGCCAAAAAAAATATTTTACTTTCCGCTGTCCTATCAACCTTTGTGCCTTTGCAATTTCGTTCCAGTTTCGCATTGTTGAGTTTGTTTCCGTGGTCGAGTCTTGTTGCTGGTTTAGGATTGTGTTCGTGGTCGTAGTTCAACCGCACCGTTGCTATTCTTTGTTTCCGCCGCTATCCCACCCACCGTTCCCAAACAACAAGTCGAAGCCACCATATTACTCGACTTGCCCCCGCTAGCCGCCTTGTGTGATCTCTCGCCGCCGCGCTAACCCTAGATAGGTTGCCAGCCGCTGTTATTTCTCCTGCATCGCAGCCCTCCTTACATCATCTGGCGCCTACCTACTGCTGTTAGTCACAGGGACGATTGATCCTGTGATCGGTGTTGGAGTTTAGGGATGCTTTGCCCTAACTGCCGCCGCCGTGTTGTGCCTTCCGAAAAACATAACTTGAGATACCTTCGGTAAAACAGGCATAACTTTTCGCTCGTTTGTCAGAAAAATCTGAAATTTTTTGTGGAGCATCTCGACACCATTTGGAGCCGACCCAAACTCACCTTCGGTCTGTTTGGTTTCGTCAAAATCCCCAAAAAAATTCGGGAAAATATAGAAAAAAAATTGTCAAGGGTTTTGCACGTTTTTCAGAGAACGTGTTGTTTTTCTGTAGGCCACATAACACCTCAGTTGTAGGTGCCAATTTTTGTGGTTGCATCTTTTGTGATCCTTGTTCAGAGAAAAATATAAAAAAAAAATAGTGCAAAAAAAAAAAAAAGTTGATTCCTACTAGTACCTTTTGGAAAAAAAAAGAAAAATCCGGGCTATTTGCTTGTTCTGTGAGTTCGTTCCATCGTCCTTTGTTTCACCTTGTTGCGCTACGTCTAGGACACGTCTTAGCCAGCACTTGTGACTTGTACTTTGGATACTTATTGAACATTCGCTAATCTGCATTCGTTAATTGCTAATCCTTGACTTGAGTGCGGCCTACCCAGAACTCCACATAGTTCTACGACGAGCTGACTTTGTTCCCAGGCAATCGCTGCTCCAATCTTTCGCGAGTTCCTCCGGTCGGTTGTGGGTCGCCCCTGTGTGCTAGGTAAGAACGGATAAGACATTGATAACAGCACTAGTGTGAGCGCCTTGTGAACCGTTACACCCTATTTTGGCATCGGTTTTGTGTTTGCGCTAACCATGGCAGGCGACGGCGACGACGTGAAGGATGAGCTGCAGGACATGCGGACACAGATTGATGGACTTGCCACCGACATCAAGACGATGCATGAACGGATGGATTCCACGGTCACTACGTCGAACGAGCGGTTCGATCAGCTAGACCTCTCGCAGACAGCCACCAAGACCACGCTCGACACCATCGTGTCACGCCTCGACTCATTGAGCACGCTGGTCGCAGATCTCCAGAACGATTATGTTGGTGACACGGAGCAGGACGGTGGAGACCGTCAAGGCCGCGCTCGCCGTGTGCCACGCCGTCCCGGTAATGATTCTTTTGCTAAGATAAAATTTAAAATTCCATCTTTTAATGGCAAATATGATCCTGCTGCATATCTTGATTGGGAATTAGAAGTCGACCAGAAATTTTCATGCCATGATATTCCTGCTAATTCTCAAGTTAAAGCTGCTATTAGTGAATTTACTGATTTTGCTTTAATTTGGTGGCGTGAATATAAACAAAAACATCCCGCTACAGTTCCAACCACATGGGATCAATTAAAAGCTGCTATGCGATACAGATTTGTACCTTCTTATTATGCTCACGATTTGCTTAATAAAATGCAATGTTTTCAGCAAGGTTCACAATCTGTAGAGGACTATTACCAGGAATTGCAAAAAGGCATGATTCGGTGTGGGTTAGTTGAGGAAAACGATGCTGCTATGGCACGTTTTTGTGGTGGTTTAAACCGTGAAATTCAGGATATACTTGATTACAAAGAGTATTATGATATGACCACATTATTTGAATTTGCTTGCAAAGCTGAACGTCAAATACAAGGACGCCGCTCGAAGCCATATTCTAACTCTTTTGCAGGACGAAGCTCGACATCCGGTTCAGCACCCGTGCCCCCTGCACCGTCCACACCCACCACTACACCACGTGAGCGGGCAGCCACTTCTGCAGGTACTCCTCCGTCCACAGGTGCAGTTCCTTCCACACGCCGCACACGGGATATTCAGTGCTTTCGTTGCCAAGGATTTGGCCATGTGTCTCGGGAATGTCCGAACAAGCGTGCCTTGCTCATTCGTGACGATGGTGAGTATTCTTCCGCTAGTGATTCTGACGATATTCAACCCGCTATGCTTGCCACTGACCATGCAGCAAAGACGGACGTACATGTCAACCCGGACGACGCCGATAGGTATGAAAGTCTTGTTGTGCAGCGTGTTCTTAGTACACAGGTCGCTACGCCTGAGACGAATCAGCGACACACTCTTTTCCATACCAAGGGCGTTGTGCAAGAGCGATCCATTCGCATCATCATCGACAGCGGCAGCTGCAACAATTTGGCGAGTACCGCGCTGGTTGAGAAGTTGTCTTTACCCACTCGTAAGCATCCACATCCATATCACATTCAATGGCTTAATGATGGTGGGAAAATTAGAATTACTCGTTCGGTCCGTGTTCCTTTCTCCATGGGTGCTTATTCTGATTTTGTCGATTGTGATGTTATTCCCATGGAAGTATGCTCTCTGTTACTTGGGCGACCTTGGCAATATGATACTGATAGCTTGCATCATGGTCGTTCCAATCACTATTCTCTCATGTTTAAGGGTCAAAAAATAATTATACATCCAATGACACCTGAACAAATTCTTAAAGATGATCTTGCTCGAGCTGCTAAAACTGCTAAACAACTTGCACCATCGACCTCTGTTAATTCTGAAATCAAGTTAAATGCTCCTGTTTTGCTTGCTACACGTGCTGATTTTGATAAGTTACACGATGCTACTTTGCCATGCTATGCCCTTATATGCTCTCGTGTGCTCGTTTCCCTTGATGATACACCGTCTTTGGATATTCCCCCTGCTGTTGCTAACATTTTGCAGGAGTACGCTGATGTCTTTCCAAAAGATTTGCCACCAGGCCTTCCACCACTTCGTGGCATTGAGCACCAGATCGACCTCATTCCCGGCGCACAGCTCCCGAACCGCGCCCCGTACCGTACAAATCCGGATGAGACAAAGGAGATCCAGCGACAGGTACAGGTGTTGCTTGACAAGGGTTATATTCGTGAGTCTCTTAGCCCTTGCTCTGTTCCTGTGTTACTTGTTCCAAAGAAAGATGGCTCTTGGCGTATGTGTGTAGACTGTCGTGCTATTAATAACATTACCATTCGCTACCGATATCCTATACCACGCCTTGATGATATGCTAGATGAGCTTAGTGGTGCCATTATTTTTACTAAGATTGATTTGCGTAGTGGCTACCATCAGATTCGCATGAAATTAGGTGATGAATGGAAAACGGCTTTTAAACGAAATTTGGGTTATATGAATGGTTGGTTATGCCGTTTGGTTTGACGAATGCTCCCAGCACTTTTATGCGTTTGATGAATGAAGTTCTGAGGCCCTTCATAGGATTGTTTGTAGTTGTCTATTTTGATGATATCCTTATTTACAGCAAGTCTATGGAAGAGCATTTAGACCATTTGCGTGCTGTTTTTGATGCGTTGCGTGCGGCCAATTTATTTGCTAACATCGAAAAATGCATGTTTTGCACACAACGTGTCTCGTTTCTTGGCTATGTTGTTACTCCACAGGGCATTGAGGTGGATAGCAGCAAGATCGATGCCATTCGGGCGTGGCCTACACCGACGACGGTCACACAAATTCGAAGCTTTCTTGGCCTTGCAGGTTTCTACCGCAGGTTTGTTCGTGATTTTAGCTCCATTGCAGCGCCTCTACATGAGCTTACAAAGAAGGATGTCCCCTTTGCTTGGAGTGATTCGCAAGAGGTTGCGTTCAGCACCTTGAAAGATAAGTTAACCAATTCTCCTCTCTTGCAGTTGCCTGATTTTACTAAAGTGTTTGAGCTTGAATGTGATGCTAGCGGTATTGGGCTAGGTGCTGTTTTGTTACAAGAAGGAAAACCTGTTGCCTATTTTAGCGAGAAATTAAGTGGTGCTAGCTTGAATTATTCTACTTATGATAAGGAGCTTTATGCTTTAGTGCGCACTTTGCATACTTGGCAGCACTACCTTTGGCATCGCGAGTTTATAATTCATTCTGATCATGAGGCTTTAAAACATATTCGTACCCAAACAAACCTGAACCGTCGTCATGCTAAATGGGTAGAATTCATTGAGTCTTTTCCTTACATTATTAAACACAAGAGCGGGAAAGAAAATGTTATTGCTGATGCTTTGTCTCGTCGCTATACCATGCTATCACAGTTAGATTTTAAAATTTTTGGCCTGCAAACTGTGAAGGATCAATATGTGGATGATGCTGATTTTAAAGATGCTTTTGCACATTGTATTCATGGCAAACCATGGGGCAAATTTCACATACAGGACGGGTTCCTGTTTCGCGCTAACAAGCTGTGTGTTCCAGCTAGCTCGGTTCGTCGTTTGTTGTTACAGGAAGCGCATGGAGGCGGTCTCATGGGGCACTTTGGCGTCTACAAGACGCATGAGGTGCTGGCTGCTCATTTCTTTTGGCCCCGGATGCGCGCTGATGTTGAGCGCCTTGTTGCACGTTGCAATACTTGCCAGAAAGCTAAGTCACGATTGAACAACCATGATTTGAAACCTTATGCGGGCGAAGATGAGGAGTTGCCGTCGAGGACGACTTCAATTCAAGAAGGGGAGGATGATGAGGACACCACGAGTACATCTACACCAGCAGCACCTCAGGCGCCTCCAGTTGATCATCTAGGGCCAATCACTCGGGCCCGTGCGAGAGAATTAAACTTCATCATGCTGTTAAGGAACGAAGGGCCAGCGGAATAAGAAGATGGCCCAACAGGGCAGCCCAGGTGGGGCGCCTAGGGCTGGGAGCCGCCGCCTTTCCCCTGGTGGCGCCCCCCCTTCCTGCCGTCGATCTGGACTCCAGGGGCTGCGCCCCCTTTATTTAGTCGGAGTCCCTTTTGTTTACAACTCGAGTTTTGTTTTACATCTAGCTTTAGCTACTCTCGAACACGGCAATTCCGCGCCGTCTTTGTGTGATTCAGAACTCCACCTTCGAGCGATAATTGTGATTGCTCGCGTCTTTTTCTTGTTCGTTTTTCGATTGCGTGCAGGAAACGATCTTCGTGATCAGGCTGATCTCGCACCGGCGAGGTTGGTAACCATCGGGAGTTGGTTCAGCGATTGCATTGGCGCTTCGGGTTCGCTCGTCGTAGTCGGATCGTGAGGGTCTACTTCCACCAGATCGAAATTATCTCCACTCACCGAAAGATCGGGCACTCCCCTTCTATCACAAA
>NW_027097818.1:0-20928 GCF_019320115.1 Miscanthus floridulus | reverse complement strand
TTGGAATAAGAACGTGTTCAAACCTGCAAGGGGGGTGGAGGTATGCATCAACTCAAGGAGGTATACATGCTATCTACTAAGATGGACCTGCTGATGAAGAAGCTTGAAGATTGAGCCAATGAGAAGCAAGAAGTCATGCATATTCATGATTCTCTCATGACATGTGAAGTATGTGGAAACACTGGGCATTCAAGGAACAATTTCCCTTAGACCCATGAGGATGTGAACTTTGTCAATAACAACAACTACTTTCATCCTCTGCAGAATAAAGGATGGAACTTGCAATAGAGACCAAACTACCATGGTAACTATCAAGGTAATAATTTTAATAATTTCAATAAACTACCCTTGAGAGAATTAATTGTTGGCCAATCCAAATTTATGGAGGGATTATCTAGAAAGGTAGCTACCAATGATAAAATTTTAGAGAACATAAATAATAGAATGGATAATTGTGCTTCTGCCATTAAGAACTAGTATAGCTTTAATAAAATGATACAATCACAAATAGCTCAGCTGGCTACTGTTGTTCCTCTATCCAACAAAGGTAAGATTCTGGGGCAACCTGAAGATCTAGAAACTGCAAATCTTGTTGATATTCACAATGCAGCTTACTACTATATACAACCATCGATCGGAAGGTGGATAGACTATACCTTGCCAAAAAAGAAGAGTGATCCAAGAAGACCTGTCATCCCCATCACCATTGGACCTCACATGTTCCAAGAAGCTATCTGTGATTTTGGAGCAAGTGTCAACATCATGCCCAAGGTAATTTATGATCAAATTAATGGAGATACTTTGTTGTACACAAATATGCATTTGTAGCTTGTAGATCAGTCACTCTGCTACCCCAAGGGAGTTCTTGAAGATGCCATTATTCGAGTGGGACAATCTTATGTTCCTGTAGACTTTGTGGTTCTAAAAACAGGTCGAGATATGAGGGCACCAATTATTTTGGGCTGACCTTTCCTAAGCACTACTGAAGTCATCATCTATGTGGATAGTACCAAGATCTACATCACAATCAAGGATAGAAAGGAGAAGTTTTCTTTCAAGAACCGCATCCTGCAATCTCTTGGACATCCACAAATGTTTTACCTACCCAAAGAGACAACAGTGACCAAGAAGAAGAATAATAGGAGAAGGAGGAAGAACAAGGCCAGGCAGCCTCAAGAAGAATCAGTCAATGTGATCAACACACTTTGATCAGGGTACGACCACCTCCTCACTTCACCATTCCTTGCTAAGAAAGATGACCCAGGCATACCAATGATCGAGTGTTCCATTGGATAAAGAATCTTCCACAAGACCTTCTACAACATTAGATTAGGTGTCAACATAATGTCCAAGGAAACATATGAATACTTATTTGGTGATGAACTTTTGTTCCCTACATATATGCAATTGTAGACGGTGGACCAATCAATTAGATTTTCGGATGGAATAGCAAAAGAAGTCATGGTAAGGATACATGATCACTATGACCTTGCTGACTTCATGGTTCTAGACATGGGAGAAGAAGCAGACGATACACACATCATTCTTGGAAGATCGTTCCTCAACACTACCAACATGATCATCTACATTGGATCTGGGCAAATCAACTTCCAATTCCCTAGAGAAAAGGTATGTTGGTATTTTAATAGTAATACCACTTATGAGCAGCTAAAGAAGTCCCACTCAAGGAGGAGACATGGCTGATTCCCTAGAGAAAAGGTACTGCTAGATCCACCTATCTTGGCTCGCTCTATCGTGGCTGCCACTGCTGCTGCTCTCTTTCTGTCTCAACATCATCAAACTTGCACTTCTTCTTTGTAGTCTTTTTTGCCCTTCCTTTTTGCTGAGCAGTCAGGTGAGGCGAGGGCCTTGGATCCTCATCACTGGGACCACCCCCGACATTCTTGCAATGAGCCATCTCTGAAGCTAACAAGAATCACTACCACTGATAAGGAACAACTGCCAACTAACACTCATGAGGCTTGGCCTCAATCCATAATCATAGGCTTGGCCCCAAGTAAATATGTTAACTGCCCAACTACCAAGCAGACTCATTGCCCAAACTGAGTGCACGATAGAATAGGAGGTATATATATAAGCAACTTTATATACTAGGGAAGCGAATGACCTAATGGAAAGCAAGCAGTAGGAAAGTAATGAGCGAATATGGCTTGCTACCTTAAAACAATCCTAAGACATGCGAAGGGATAAGTTGTTGATCATAGGGTCACCACATGGGAATGACATTGTCACCTTAGGGCTAGGGTTGGTGCCATGAAGTAGTGTGGCAGTCGAGAAGGCGCAGCGCTAGGAAACCATTGGTGTGATAGGATGGCAACACGGCGACACGATGGTGCATGAGCACATGGCGGCGGAGTGGAGCGCGAGCATGTGGCGGTGGTTGAGACATGTTTGGTGGCATGGCGGCATGATGTAGGTGGCATAGGTGCATGGGCTACATGACAGTGGATGTAGGTGAGGGCAAGGCGGCAGAGATGCAGGTGCAGGCACGAGCACGGGCGTGGCGAGGGCAAGGCAGTGGAGATGCAAGCGTAGGTGCGGGTGCGGGCGTGGTGAGGGCATGGTGGCAGAGATGTAGGCGTAGGTGTGGGCATGGTGAGAGAGAATGGTATATGGTGGCCCCCCATGATAGACAAGGAAAGAATAGAGAAATCTTTCCCGCTTGCACTTCAGTGACTGGACGCACCGCAAAGACGATCGGACGCAGCCTTTCAGAGTGGGATCAACAACAAAGAGGTCCAGAGACCCTCAAATCATGACTAGACACATCCGATGACCCTTGACCGGATGCAGCATAGAGTCTGGTCCTTCCCTAAGATCCATCCTATGCTGAGCAGACGCAGAAACATCATCACACCAGACGCTATAGAAACATTGTTCATCATTCGGTCCTCCTTCAACAACTGTATCCCCTCCTTTGGTTCTCACTGAACGCTACAATAGGTGAGTCTAGTCCCTACGTCCGGTCTATCTTCAACTGCAGATACTCCTCCTTTCTTCACGATGCTTTCTCCTAATCAAGTCCCAAACTTTAATAAGATCCAAATAAACACCAATTGGGACTGATATGAGAGACCTCTCTCAAACCCTCATGTTTTTCTAAATAATTTGCCTTTGGCTATAATTCTTTTTAAGAAGATAGGCAACAAAAGGGGCGAGGAGCACCATGTGACCACACAAGAGGGTTTTATGACCAATAGAAGCTTCAAGTGCTCTCCCTATTTATGGATAAACACAGCGGGTGCTCAAAAAATAACCAAAAAGAAATGACAAAGCAACACACATGCACATGCAATGCAATACTTGAAAGTAAGTCCAGTTGCTTGTCATGTTTGATCCAAGGTTAAGCTTCTTCACATGTAAGCTCATTTTTTAGTGAAGTTACTAAAGTAAGTCTAGTTGCTTGTCAATATACTAAAAATTAAACATGTTTTATATTACAATGCAATGCAAGGGACAACACAAGCTCATTTTATATTACACCATCATCAAACTTGACACCATTCTTGTTTAGCTTCTTGAGCATCTTGGTAGTTCTTCTCACCATAAGAGAAAGACTTGCATCATCAATGTCATCATCCCTTGAGCTATCATGATCAACTCTTGCTTTGCCCCTCTTCTCTTGGCTAGCCTTCAATGCCAAATCTTTCTTCTTGGTGGAAGAAGAGCAATTTTGTGGAGTGATGTGCATGTACCTCTCCTATGCATTGATCTTCCCTAATATTTGAGTTGGTGTAGCAGTGGAAAGATCACCTTGATGAAGCACCATCACAATATGCCCATATTTATCAATGGGGAGGACAACATCAGAGGGTTGCATTTGTGTGGGTCCAAGCCCATTGACTTCCTCTATAAGAACATCAAAGAATGAATACATCTCATTGGCACTTTCTCAAATGAATTAGGCTTTTTCATCACAAGGTGGTAGCGTTCCTCATGCTCACTCTTGGTTCCCTCATGGAGCGCATAATTGTCCGACCATAGTGCATGGGTGTCTTTGTGGTTCCACACATGGTTAAAGACATCCTTGCAAAGGCCTCTAAAGAGGGTGTTTCTAACCTTTGCATTCCACTTCTCATAGTTAACCTCATCGCCATAAAGGTTGGCAGGATCCTTAGGTTTTGGGAAGCCTTGTGAGGCGGCTTTAAGAACTCCAATGTCTAAAGCCTCTAAGTATGCCTCCATATGAATTTTCCAATAAGGAAAATCATCTCCCTCAAAGATAGGAGGGGTCTATCCCCGTGGGACATCTTGCTCTAGTGTAACACCTCTGGTGTTTTGACCTAGTACTAAAACTTGACATGTCATCATATGCATTGCAAAGCATTCATAAAGTAGAAAATTTTGAATGCATTCACTAAATAAGCTTTATTTCATAAGTTGTTATGTTATGTGATGTAATGTGATCCAAAACTCTAAATAAAGATCATGACCATAAGGGTCAAATTTCATGTGATCTTGTGAGACCATGTGTCAATTGACTCAAATAACCCTAATGGGCCATGTAAATGGTCAAAAATCATAGTTAAGTAAAAGGGTAAACAAATCAAATGTGAATTCAAATTTAAATCATAAAAGTCCTTTTTGCCCCTTCTGTCTATTTCAAAATCCATTTGGAATTTGGGGGTGTGACAAAAGCAAAGTTGAAGCTTATTTTATAAGGATCTACTTTGGTATTCAAAGTTTTTAAAGTTTACATATAAAATTTGGAGTAATTTTGAAATGATTCAAATGCTCAAATGCACCCCAAATTCAAATTTCAAAATGGAGGCAGAATTTGAAAATGTTCATTTAAGCAAAGTTGTAGAACTTGAAATGTTGGGCAACTTTTATTTTTAGAGATTTTCAACTTCTTTAGAAAATTTGGGAGTAATTTGTAAAATGAACTCAGTGGCAATTCTATAAATATTTCAAAAATCAGTTTGAAGCAGGGCACCACCTCCTACTTGCCACCGATGCCTCCGAGCTCGTTCTTGTGGGTTCTGACCGGCGCCACGCAGCTGAGGGAGAGAATAGAGAGATTTTGTATTTTCTGGATTTTAAATAGTGTAGAAACTTTGGAAATTCATAGGAAAATAATTACAGCTCTAGAAATTCTAAACATTTGTGTGTAGCTTCTGTACATGTTCTATTATGGTTTAAAAATATGAAACTTGAAATTTGAATAAATTTTTAATGTTCAAAAATTCAGTCAATTAATTAATAAATGTAATTTCCATAATTTTTGTAGGCCACTGTATAACTTCAAAAATTATGAAATTTGTTTTAGTATACTAATTTGTCATGAGGAAGCTTACATAAAATTTTGAGGTTATTTGGAACAAGTTCGTTTTGGGCTTATTTCCAAATTAATTCAAAAAAAATGAATAAAAGCAAACCCTAAGTGTTAGGTTAGAGTTTGATTTTTGTTTTGGTCATGTTTTGTGACCAGTAGGGTTTCAAGATCAATTTGGTCAAGTCACTTAGGTCATTAAAGTGTTGGTTAGAGTTTAGTTAATGAGTGATTTCATTCATTAAGGGTAGAACTTTAGAGTGAAACTTTGGGTAGTTCTTTAGAAGAATGTAGGGTTTCTTAGTAAACATTTTTGTGTGGTCCTTGATGGTAGAATTGCAAGTTGGTTTTGTTGGCTTGCAACTATACCGTGAAGGAAAGTTGTACTCAAGGTGTTATTATATTTCATGCACCATGAAAGCATCATGTTTACATTATCATCATATTGAAGCATATGCTATTATTTCATGTAGAATCCAAGAGTGAACCGATCCTAGTTGAGCAAGTTGTGGAAGAATCCCTGGTTGTCTTGGGATTTGATATTTGTGGTACTGATCTAGAACCCGAGATCGTCAACGAAGGCATGCCCCGGTTTATGCATTAAACCATTACCTTGTTTACTTTGAAAAGTTTATCACCTATGTTACCTATTGCATTAAGTTGATTATTTCAAATGTCACCTACTTGATGCATTGCCTACCTTGTTAATTGTTTACCATCCTTGAAGATGATTTCATTTATAAAGGCGTAGAATGCTTAGTATGCTTTATGGTAGGCTTTCAAAGTAAAAATTTCGATACAATCAAAGATGGCATCCTGGACAAAGAAAGAAAGAAGGTAGAATGAACTAGAGACTAGTCAGGTGACTTATCTTGAATATTGGGTAATGTTGCCGACTATGTCGCTTAAAGGCCACTCATTATGGATCTTCTAAACGAGACACTTTGTAGTACTGGTCATATACTCTGGTAAGCCTACTTCGGCTAATCCGATACTAAGATGAATGCCCATGCACTGGGAGTGGAGAGATGGCGGGAGTAGCATGTACCCTCATGGCTGGAATGTGGCCAGATTGGAGGTGTGCTATGCTCCCGGGTGGCATGGAGATGGCTTAGTATAGGAGGATCCGGTAGCGAGGTTGATATATGCAAGATTAAGTTCTACATATGTCGTGTGATAAGGAATCCCCAGCTAGGACTTGAATCAATTAGAATTGCCGGTGCTCCATGGATATGGAGACTCGTTTCATTACAGAAGCAATGCAGGACTGGTGAATTACTAAAACTTGAGAAAAGGAATGGAATGAAAAGGATTGGAACATGGGATATGAACACTTAGTTTGAGATAATGAACCAAGAAGACTTAGGGGAAAAACTTGAAAATAGGATTAAGAATAGTAAGCTTTTGGCAAAGAACTTTTGAATCTTGCTACATCCTTACCTTGCCCAACACCTGCATCTCTAAAGTCTTTCACCCCCTTTTACATCGGGTTAGTCTTGTTGAGTACTTTTGTACTCAGGGTTTGTTAACCCTTGTTGTAGGTGAGTCGCATGCGCAGGCTTGTTTTGGTCCCTGCTGCATGTCAGTGTTTGAAGTCGATGATGATGAGGAATGATGAATGGCCTTTGGACAAGGCACTAGTTTGTATGAAAAATAATGTTAATGTAATATTATCCTGCTACTATGGTTGTATGACACTTATGGTTTTGTAAGTTTGAAACAAATGGTTTGTAATATTAAAACTTAAATCTTCCGCTTTATAATCTTCGATATGTATATTGAAAACTATTGTAATCTGCAATGTCTATGATTGGGATCCTGTTCGAAAAAGATTTCGGATGATTTGGGTTTCTTGAGGACACCCGATAGACCTGTTAAGTTGTTGGGAACTTTTGTACGCTATTAGAGGTCTATTGAGACAATGATAGATGCACGTGGGCCCGATTTCTTAGGAGGTTCTGCCACATCTAGGCGGTTAAGCCTAATTTAGGGAGAATGAGGCTCCGATACCAATTGAAAGGATCAAGATGCCCAAGAGGGGGGGGGGGTGAATTGGGCTAATTCTAAATTTTTGCAATAATTAAGCCCTACACTTAGCCCATTTCACCCCTTATGTCTAGAATGTGTAACTATTGTTCTCCCGTACAAATGTTTTGCACCCTAGGTTCCAATCCTACTCTAGCATTTCAATTCTAGGAATGTAAAGACATTAAATGAATTGCTCAAATGTAAATGCTCAAAATAAAGAGAGGGAAAGGAACATGGCAATGTTTCCCAAGGTATCGGAGAGTCCCCACTCCTCACTAGTCCTCGTTGGAGCACCCGCGCAAGGGTGTAGCTCCCCCTTGATCCACGCAAGGATCAAGTGCTCTCTATGGGCTAATTCTTTGACACTTCATCATGGTGAATCGACCGCAAACCTCTCACAAGATGACTTGGGTCATCCACAAGCTCCGTCGAATGATCACCAAGCTCCCAATCACCACCGAGCCATGTAGGTGATGGTGATCAACAAGAGTAACAAGCACAAACTCTCACTTGACCAAGACAAGCATAATGAGTAAGGTGGATGCACACTTGCTACTCCCTATGCACTAATGAGGTCCTTAATCTTGGATTATCAAATCTTAATCACCCCACTAGGCTCTTGCTCTCCCGTGCATTCCAAAATTGTTTCTCACCTGAACAAATGGGCAAGAGACATCAAATGGATGAGTGGGATATGTATTTATACCCCCCCATTCAAAACATAACAGTTGAGGTCCAACTCAGCAAGTATTGGGATGACAGGATGCTCCAGTCAATGTGACCGGACACACTGGTCAGTGTAATAGGTCAGCGTGTTATAAAGAGCCATTTGCTCTGATCGGACTATGGCCTACGTCCGGTCAGCACCCACCGGATGCATCCAATCATCAAAAACCCTCTCTAGAACCTTACTGATGTTGACCAAATTCTAACACCTAGAGTTTAGTTAATGATGTTGCTCTGAATTCTAACACCTCTCTAGAATCCATGCTGCTATAGATACGGCTAGCATCGCGTCTGGTGAGCATTGGTGTCCAGCGTCTGGTCGCACTCTGATTGCTGCTGCTGATCAAATGAACTAATCGAACTCTCCATGCTGCGTCTAGTCATAACCAAACTAGCGTCCGGTCAGTCAGTTGATTCTCCATTTACTTCCAATTTGAATTTCTTTGTGAATGAAGTTGACTTCTATCGATCATAGGGCTATTCCTGAGCTACCTAGTGCTAAGTTTGACAAGTGTGCACCACACCTAATCCATTATTCTCACCTAGGTTAAGCTACTAGTCCATACCACCCTTAATAGTATGGCCAAAGGAAAAACAAAGTCCTAAACTATTCTAAGTGTCTCTCCAACACCAAACGACACTTAGAACTAGTCCGTCCTTAACCTTGTCGCCCATCCTTTGAAAACCGAAATGATTTCCATCGATAGGGGCATGACAACCATGATTGCCCAATCAATTTCCATTACCATGACCTAACTCAAATTGCCTCTACAAAACACACATTAGTCATAGTAATCTTATGTCGTCATTAATCACCGAAACCCAACTGGGGGCCTAGATGCTTTCAATATATATATTAAAGGTGTGATATTAAATTATGAAAACAAAATAAAAAGTGTGTGTCTAGTTTTCTATTTTTAAGAGCTGAATAAATAAATGGGCTCTTAGGATAATCTCTTAAATGGAAATGATGAATAGTTGCCCTATCATAATTTCTTTCAAGTACCTAGTTTTTAGCCTTGAATTCTCCCAAGTTTTGGATGCGACTGTTTTGATATAAGAATTTACTCTGAACTTGAAACTCATGGGTAGCATATGCTTGATCTAAGTCTAGGTAATTGACTAATGTGATATGAGAAGGTTTGAACTGTTGTTTATCTTGTTCCAAGTGACACAAAAGTTCTAGAGATTTATCTTTTGAAAAAATATGAAAATCCTACATGATGAGCTCCTACATGACAAAGCTTAAATTCCTACCAGAGCCATATATGATATTTAGATTAGGAAAACTTCCACTCATATATAGTTGCTTGCATTGCATTGAGTTTAGTCAAGCTTTGTTGACCCTTATGAGAGGTTTGTCATGCTCTTAAAATCAAGATCATGTACACACCACCCAAAATATGCCCTATTCCTACACTAGGGGTAGGTGCAATAACATGCCATTCCATCTAGATCCACCCAAAAATATTTTACTCCTACACTAGGCGTAAACACCAAAAATATTATTGATAGGAATTTCCACCAAATAAATGCTCCAAGTTCTTGTTGATATTGTAATAGAACCGTCCAATTTATAAGAGCATAAGTACAATAGTAATTCACCGAAGCAATCAAACCATCATACTTGAACCCATATAAACTCGGTAGTCCAATGAAATCACGAAGGATCTCAAATAAACCAACATACAAACTATCGACAGAATATCTTTGGTAGTCCTCTGACGGGTATCCCACGAAGGTAGATTGATTGGTAGAGAAGTGTGAGATCAAGAACAAGAAGGCAACAGAGACATATGAGTTAGATAGGTTCAGGCCATCAGTATGACATAATACCCTACTCCTGTGGTCTGTTGGTTTGTATTAGCTATCGTATGATATTGTGTGAGTTTGGAGGGGGTCCCTACGGCAGAACCTCCTAAATTATAGGGCCCACATGCACCTGTCATTGTTCCAAGACTTCTGACGACTATGCATATGTTCCCAGCAACTTAACAAGCCTGTCAGGTGTCCTCGAGAAACCCAAATCATCCATGATTTCTTCCGAGCAGGATCCATCACAGAGTCAATGCAGTATTACAATAGTTTATTCATTAATATACATCAGAGTAATATAGCAGAAGTCTTACAATAACTTAGTTACAAAATAGTTGTTTCAAAAACTAAGTATGATTATTATTACAAACCATAGTAGTGGAGTAGCTTAGTAACATAAAACTAAACACGCAATTAAAGTGCCCTACCTAAGGGCCACACATTTACTCAACATCTTCGATTTGAACAACCGTCAAGCAGCATGGTCCAAGGCAAACCTACCCATGAGGCTCACCTGCAACAAGGGTTAAAGAACCCTGAGTACAAAAGTACTCAACAAGACTAAACCGACGTATAAACGGAGAAAACTTAGGAATGCAGGCTCGGGGATTTAAGGTAAGGCTTTAGCAAGAATCAAAGTTCTTTTGCGTAAAAGCTCTCTAACAAGATTCTTTCTTTCAACATATAACTGTCATCAAGATCATATATGAATCTTCTATGATTCATATTGAGATCATGATCTTCATATCAAACCCTTTCTCAAATCTTCCTCAAGTCTCATTTATTAACTATGATGATGAACAGTGAGTTGAGTCTCCATAACTGAGGAGCAACGATGATTCAAACTGATTATAACCCAACTGGGGATTCCCAACCACATGACATATGCAGGTCCCTGACCTAATATACCAACCTACCCTCAGATCTTCTAAAATAAGAATGGGTTTGTGCCACCCGAGAATATAGTACTCCACTAATCCAGCCCATTGCCACGTGGGTACATGCTACTCTCGCCATCTCTCCACTCCTAGTATGCGAGTAGCCATTCTCGTAATAGAATAGCTAAGTTAAGGCTTACCGAAGTATGTGGCTAGTACTACAAAGTCTCATCTCATGCAATTCAACAACGGACGGTTCTTAATCAACATAGGTGGAAAGAACCCGCTCACAAGACCTCCATGTCTTGTGGCTCTCATACACCGAGTCCACCCGATCTAGATTTATTACTCCACATGATTATACCTCATGATAGCATAAATAACCAATCGTATCCAAAAATCCATTTATACCTCACAGGTGACCGGTAATCACCTGACTGTTATCTGTCTAAGCATGGCTAAGCATAACTAGACCTTCCCTAATTAGAACTGGTAACAAGGTTGATATGGAAGAACAAGGTTGGTAATGCATCAATTAGGTTTCCACTCAACTCCTAATCACATAATGCAGTATTTAAAAGCATAAGCGATATAAATTTGTAAAACTCAAGGTAGGTTTAAATGCATCTGGGGCTTGCCTTGATTGTCGGAAAAGTCTAGTTCCGGAGATGTTGCACAGATATCAAACCCGACCTCAACAGGCAGATTAACTCCCTCAACAACTTGGTTGACTACCATGTTCTCACTTTCGTTCACTACACGTAGTAATAATGCCATGTTTAAAATGATGCGAGATATAAAACATGATGCTTGATGATAGATGGAAAAGTTAATAACTTGAATACAACTTTCCTTCACGGTATAGTTACAAGCCAAAAACTAACTAACCTTTTTTATAAACTCAAACACTTACTTTAAATGCCAAGGATCATTTTATGCTTATGACCCGAGGTCATCACTCAATCCCAAATTCAAACAAAACCTAAGTCATTAAGGGTTAATATTTGTTTTTATTAATTAACAATTAATTCAAAATTATGAAATAAATCAACTTTTTCCAATTGAGCTCAGAATTTTTGTGAAGGCTGATCACATGATGACTAAGTGTAAAACAATTTTCATGATTTTGGATAACTATAGAAGCCTAGAAAAATCTTGAAAACCCATTTCTTAATTAAACTGAGCAATTTTTATCACATTCAAACTTTACTAAAAAGTAACATTTAATATTTTTCCTTAAAAGTTTACATCTCAAAGAGGTCACACAAAAATTTTCATAATTTTTGGAGCTCTATTTAATTCTACACAAAATAAACAAATCATAGCACTATTCAATCATTTCTACAAAATAGAAAATTTCATTTTCAAATAAACAGTCGCTAACATCAGGGTCCCACCCATCAGTGAGAGCAACACGATGTCGAGCCTCTGACCGACGCGTTCTCGCTGGCAGTGAGGTCTCCGGTGATGGGACTCGGACCAACATGACCTCCTTGACATTGCGCACACACCGGTGGCACAGGTTAAAGCTCTAGGTCACTGGAGCGACCTTGCCGGCGACGATGGTGGCTCAGCGGAGCATGGCTGACGTGCGCCCAGTGATCTATAGCTTCACCGGCAATACAAAGGTCTTCGGCATACTCAGCATCTCCTAACGGACCTAACCGAGCCCTTAATAGAACCCCTAACCCTCTACAACGCAAGCAGCGACGAGCGCAGCGGCACAGTAGAGCAAAACGTGCCAGCGTCCCATGGTCCGGTGGCTACAACATGGTAGAGGTTAAAAAGACTACACAAGCATGATCAGTGGCTCACCCTGAAGCTGAGCGCTCGAGAACGACAGCTGCGGTGACTCAGAGCTAAGTCATAGACATTGTGGACGATGGCGGCGGTGTGAACTCACGGCAAAGCTCCGTTCTGGCAAAAGCAAACTGCCAAATGA
The DNA here is from genome assembly GCF_019320115.1 of Miscanthus floridulus. Taxonomy (NCBI): domain Eukaryota; kingdom Viridiplantae; phylum Streptophyta; class Magnoliopsida; order Poales; family Poaceae; genus Miscanthus; species Miscanthus floridulus. The sequence continues at coordinate 8,246 of NW_027097818.1, read as the reverse complement.
TGAACGATCAAGACTACGAGCAACACTAAATCATGAGGGTCATGAAACAATAAATGGCAAAGTGAGAAGCCCACCAGAACTCCATGTCTATGGTGGAGTGGATCATGGTGCCGTCTCACCGGAGAGGAGGAAGACGACGTTACGCCGGGCACTCCAGGGAGAGAGAGACTTAGCTAGATGGCTCTATGGGTGCGCTAGGCAAACACGGTTATGGTGGTGACATAGGTTGGAGATGGGAAGGCTCGATGGCTCTGGCGTGAGCTCGACTTAGCAGGGCGGCGGTGACGGGAAAAATAGAGGGAACGGATGAGGACGACGACAGCGTTCCGGCTTTATAGGGCGGCCAAGGAACATGGAGACGACACGCAGCAGCTACCCTGATGTGGACAAGGATAAATCAACCTCAACTATGATTCAACAGTTTGTTATAGCTATACCTGCAAAACTGGGCCACGTTTCTACATCCTTATTCCATATCAACAGAAAGATATTGAAGTCTAGTTTCCAACGCAACAAACGGTGCATCTTTTGGACTTCCGAGCTAAGAGTTATGATCGTTTTAGTGGAAGGTGCACATGCAGCCCAGCACCTGCGCGAGAATTGAAGAGATTGCTTGAGTTCCCACTTCAGTTAGCCAAAAGTAATGAGGACCTTTGGTATGGTGGTTAGCACCCAGATTAAGTGTCAACTTTTCGCATACTTTTCATCATTGTATAAATACCCATGTAATCCTTCTATGTAAGAGTCTCTTTTGGTTAAAATACAGCCACCTTGTGTGTGTTTTTCTCCTCTCATGGAGAGAATATTTGGAATCTTTGGTAAGGCATGAGTGCTTTACAACTTTCATTCTTTCGACTCCTGAGGGGGTTGTAGAACACCGAACTTCGGTTCACCCAGTTCGTGCCTTCATGTCTATATGGCGTGATTGCGTGGACTAGTTTTGTTGGTGCATGGAAGGGTGGATGTCTCGGAAGTTCGTCGTGGGTGCAAGATCTCGTGGTGCGCTACCTCTCCATCAAGTCATGCAATGATAGTTATCAAGTTTACTTACGCTCTACTATGAAGATCAAGCCATACAAGTTGCAGTTGTGTGTTCCATACACGTACACACATCATTCCCCATGCCAGCGCAAAGCAGGAGGTGGCAACGGGCTCGCCTGGAAGCTGGTAGAAACTAGCCGGCGGCGAGAGCTGCTTGCTTGCACTGTTCAAGCAAATTACCGAATTGCCACTCGATCAATTTCTCAAATTACTCTCAAATTTGTATGGAAACTCAAAAATCTCCAAAAATAAAAGTTGTTCCAAATTAAAAATTCTACAACTTGGCTTTAACAACCATACCCAAATTCTGTCTAGATTTGAAAATGCAAGTTTGAAATCAAAAGGGGACACTTCAAGAATTTATCCCCTTTCAAATTACTCCAAATTTTACATAACAACTTTGAAAACTCTAAAAACCAACTTTGTACACATTGATAAGCTCTACACTTTCCCTTTTAGGCTCAACCCCAAAATGTGCTTAGATTTTGAATTAGGTTTTCCAGGGCAGAATTTAAATGCTGGAAATTAGGGTTTTGGAATTCAAATTTAATACTAGAGTTATGAACTTGATTCATCCATACAAGTCAACACATATAATCATGAAAGTAAACTTGTTTTAGTGAATGCATATCAAAGTTTTCACTAACTCAAAAATGATGTGCAATGCATATGATGACCTGGCATATTTTAGTGTTTAAAACACCAGAGGTGTTACAACCTTTACCCCTAAAAGAAATCTCGTCCTAAGATTTAAAAGTCCTAGGATAAAGTAATGGAAAAGGAAATGTGTCAAGCAAAGACATTCAAAACCTAACCATAAAATAGCTAATGTCCCTTTACAAAATAAGGTTCATAAAGACAAAACACAACTAACATTATTCTATATCGACGCAAGAAACTCCAGAAACTGTTCTAGCAAGAAATCTTTGGATTCCCAAGTAGCTTCTTCTTCTGATTGTTGATTCCATTGTATCTTGTAGAACTTGATTGTCCTCCTTTGTGTGACATGGTCTTTCTGATCTAGAATTCGGATAGGATATTCCAAATAGGTCAAATCAGGTTCAAGTTCCACTCCTTCAATATCAATATTTTGATCAGGCACTTGAAGACATTTCTTTAACTAGGAGACATGGAACACATCGTGTACAACTGAGAGATGTTCTGGTAACTTCAAGCGATATGCCACCTTTCCACACCTCTCCAATATTTGAAATGGTCCAATATAACGAGGTGCTAACTTGCCTTTAACACCGAAATGGTTGACTCCCTTCATTGGTGATACCTTTAGATATACATAATCTCCCTTGTTAAACACCAATGGCCGACGTCGTTTATCTACATAACTCTTTTGTCGAGACTAAGCTATCATCAAATTATTTTGTATCTGTCTAACCTTCTCTTCTATTTCTTTCACAAGATCAACTCCAAAGAACCGTCTTTCACCGGGTTTAGACCAATTTAGCGACGTTCGACATCTATGACCATAGAGTGCTTCAAACGGAGCCATCTTAATGCTCTCTTGATAACTATTGTTGTATGAGAACTCAGCTACAGGCAAACATTCATCCCACTTATTGGAATAGTTAAGGACACAACACCTTAACATATCTTCAAGTATTTGATTTACTCTTTCAGTCTGACCATCAGTCTGTGGATGATAAGCGGTACTATACAGAAGTTTGGTACTCATCGAAGCATATAATTGTTTCCAAAAGTTGGAAACAAACTATGTACCTCTATCCGACATAATGGTCTTTGGTACACCATGTAAGCTCACGATTTGTGCTAAATACATCGTAGCATATTGGATAGTGGGATATATACTCTTAACTGGAAGAAAATGTGCTAACTTAGTCGATCTACAATAACCCATATTGAGTCAAAACCTTTAGATGTCTTGGGTAGACCAACGATAAAGTCCATACTAATATCCTCCCACTTCCAAGCTGGAATAGGCAATGGTTGTAACTCTCCAATAGATTTCAAATGTATAGCTTTTACTTTTTGACAAGTATCACACTTGGCTATATATCAAGCAATCTCTATCTTCATTTTGGTCCACCAAAATCTCTGTTTCAAGTCATGGTACATCTTATTACTTCCTAAATGAATAGAGAACCTGGTGGTATGTGCCTCTTCAAGAATCAACTATCGCAACTCAAGAACCTTTGGTACCACAAGGCGATTCTTGAACCATAGTACACCTACATCATCTATTCTAAAGCATGCTGCTTTCCTGTTCTTGACTCTTTCTTTGATATGGGCTATACCCTTGTTTTCTTTCTGAGCGGCAATAATTTGGTCTCAAATAGTTGATTCAACAGTTATATTGGTCAAACTACCTTGTTGAATTATCTCTATATTCAACTTTTCCATCTCATGACATAAAGTTGGATCCATTGTCTTCACGGTCATGCAATTGCAATGACTATTACAACTGAGTGCATCTGCAACCACATTTGCCTTACTAGGGTGGTAATGCACCTCCAAGTCATAATCTTTAATCAATTCCATCCATCTTCTTTGCCGCATGTTCAATTCTGATTGAGTAAAGATATATTTTAAACTCTTGTGATCTGTATAAATATGACAAGTATTACCAAGCAGGTAATGGCGCCAAATCTTCAAAGCATGGACAACTGCTGCTAATTCCAGATCATGAGTTGGATAATGTTCTTCATGTCGCTTAAGTTGTCTGGAAGCATAGGCAATAACTTGGCCTTCTTACATCAATACACACCCAATACCAATACCAGAAGAATCACAATAAACGTCAAATGGCTTCTCGATATCTGGCTGTGCTAACACTGGTGCAGTGGTTAATAATCTCTTCAAAGTTTGGAAAGCTTCTTCATAGTAAGGTGACCAGACAAACTTGGCTTGGTTTTTCAACAATCAAGTGATGGACTTGGATATTCTAGAGAAATTTGGAATGAAACGATAGTAATAACCCGCCATTCCTAGAAAACTTCGAACCTAATGAACAGTGGTTGGTGGTTTCTAATCTAGTATATCCTTAACTTTGCTTGGATCTACTGCAACTCCTTCAGCTGACAAGACATGCCCTAGGAACTATACTTCCTTTAACCAGAAGTCACACTTACTGAACTTGGCATATAACTTATGTTCTCTTAGGTGTGTCAAAACAACTCTAAGATGTTCAGCATGTTCTTTCTTATTTTTGGAATATATTAAGATGTCATCAATGAAGACTACTACAAACTTGTCTAGCTCAGGCATGAACACTGAATTCATCAGATACATGAAGTGAGCTAGGGCATTCGTCAAACCAAAAGACATTACTAGGTACTCATATAATCCATATCTGGTGGTAAATGTCGTTTTGGGAATATCTTCAGGCTTAATTTTGATTTGATAATATCCTGACCTCAAATCAATCTTGGAGAAAACCTTGGCTCTAGCCAGTTGAATGGTCGATAGTCACTTCATTCAATGGTCGATAGTCAACACACAATCTTAGGGTCTCATCTTTCTTTTTCACAAAAATTGCAGTACATCCCCAAGGTGATGAACTAGGTTGGATAAAACCTTTATCAATCTACTCTTACAATTGAGTCTTCAACTCAACTAATTCCTTAGGAGCTGTTCCAGGCTTAAGATATATTCCAAACTATACATCTCTATCAGGTGGTAGACCGGGTAAATCTTTAGGAAAAACATCTAGAAATTCACAGACTATAGGGATATCTCTAATCTCTTTGACAGAAGTTGCACAAACTTTTTCCACTGATCTCTTTAAGATTGGAAGTTGGATAAGAAGCTGAGAATTACTGTCTGGCAAACTCAACCTTATTGTCCTATTCAATGTATCTACAACAGCCTTATGCTAATACATCCATTTCATACCTAGGATCACATCTATATCCTGATCTTTTAAAATAATCATGGTAGTGGGAAAAATGTGCCCACCCAGGTTTATGGGTACCTAGTACACCATTTCCTTAGTACACAGACGTCCCCCGAGCGACTGCATATAAAAATTCTCCTTTGTTTCTCTAATTGGAATTTCATGCTTTATGACAAAGGTTCTATTGATAAATGTATGAGATGCACCAGAATAAAAAAGCATAACTGTAGGATGATCGGCGATAGGAAACATACCCAGCATCAAAGGTTCCCCTTCTGGAATCTCCCCAACTTGAGTATAGAAAACCCGCCCCATCTTCTTTTCATTTCTACCCTTCTGAGCATTTTGGTTATTTTTCTTGTCCTGAGCTTGACCCTGTTATTGATTTCCTAGAGCCTTCTAAAAATTTGGATTATACTGCTTAGGGTATAGACATTCCCTAGAGAAATGACCTGACTTCCCATAATTGAAACATGGGTAATTGTGGCCTTGAGGTGTTGGAGCACGAACACCAGGAACATTTGTTTGTTGAGAGTTCGGGTAAGTTATGGCAGGAAAGACATTTGGTCGCTGCCCAGCTTGGAACTGCGGTGGACGATAAGGAGGACGGTTGTGATTCACCGGATGATAAATTATCTTCTATCTCTTTTGATTGCCACCATAAGACCCAAATGACATGCTCTTTTTCTTCTTAATTTCCTTATGCTATCGATATTTCTCCTCTGAAGCAATAGCAATATTAATTGCCTCATGATACATGACATTTGTGCAGGTAGTCATCATGGTCTGAAGTTTGGTACTAAGACCATGCATGAACCACTTCTTTGTCTTGGCATCCGTGTTAACATGGTCATGTGCATACTGTGAAAGGTGATTGAACTTGCCCACATACTGCATGACTGTTTGATCACCTTACTTCAAAGCAAGAAACTCATCCAACTTCATGGCCATAACTCCCTCTACAATATAATGGGCATGGAAAGCAGTGCAGAACTTGGCCCAAGTTAACCGAGTACCAGCTGGTTGCATGGCCACAAGGTTCACCCACCAAGCACCTGCTACACCTCTAAGCTGTTGGGCAGCAAAAATAGGCTTCTGAAACTCAGTGCATGGAATGAGGTCAAACTTCTACTCTATGGTATGAAGCCAATCATCAGCTTCAAGTGGTTCATCAGCCTTGGTAAATACTAGTGGTCGTGTATCAGTGAAGTCAACATACGTAGCTTCCTGCCTTTGATGATTACGACCATGATTCCCTTGCATCATATTCTGATTACTTTGAGCTAACTCCCAAAGCAACCGAGCATTATCTACGGTCACATGGACCAGTGCCACGATAGCATCAGCCAAAGTTGGCAGAACTGGTGGTGGATCAGGAACACCACCCTCGTCTTGCAAAGAACCAGGAATATCTGAAGCCCGAGTACGAGGCATCTATTCATAACAAACCAAACTTTACTCACAAGCATTTATTAAAATATTAAAAGAGCTTACTACAAACACATTACATTGGGTTTACTTATTTATACACAGGTTTGCACTTAAGCTAGACTACCCAGCTAGACTAGAACTCACTATATTACAACTCTACTCTTCTCCTTGATCACATCAAACCTTGGGATCAGTATCCATTCCAGAAACATTTCCACCTTCATCATCACTTTCATTGACCACCACTACTTCTAGATCCTCTTCTTCTTCCTCTTCAGGTTCATCATCATCTGCTATGACGACAACTGGGTCCATCACATCAGCTTGAGGCTCATGATTTGGATTCAGGAGATTGTTCAGCCTATGGACTTCTTCATGCAGATTGGTATAATATTCTTCTAAGTCTTTTGCATAAAACTCTAACTCATGAACTCAGGCTCTAGCTACATCTTCTCTATGCCAAGCTTCATTTCTTTCTTCCACCATACGAACTAACATACGCTCCATAGTACTTATGACGGTGGTGCGATGCCTCAATTGATCCTATAACTTGCCCACCTAGATGGCATCCAAGGCCCTATCTCTAGTAGCCTATGCTAATTCTACTAAAAGCCTCTATACCTCAGCCTGGGGATTAGGCCTAAAGCTGCTACTGCTAGCACCATCACTTCTAGGGGCAAGCTGGTGACGAGGACATCCTCTAGGTCCAATGGACTTATGGGCCGTTACCTTGGTATGAGCCATACTATAGAAAGCAAGATTTAATAATAGTAAGACAATCTGAGAAAAGTCTAAAGAGTAGTAAGAATGAAACTTATACTACTCAACCCAAACTAAGAGGGAAAGTAATTAACAAGTGGATTAATCATGATGCATGAATCATCCTTACGAAACTTAAACATCAAAGCTCCTAAATTATATAAACAATAGTTCTTATTATATAGGGCATAATAAGATTACTACTCCACCACACCAAACCTTTTTAATCAAATAAGGAATGGTGAGAATGAATTAAGATAAGTCGGAAGCAATTTGGACCAAATTAACAAATTAAATTTATTTGCCCCAAATCATTTTGAAGTTTGTGTAAAACAATACTACAAAAACTTTGTAATGGTTCTCTGATACCATTCTATGGCAGAACCTCCTAAATTATAGGGCCCACATGCACCTATCATTGTCCCATGACTTCTGATGACTATGGATATGTTCCCAGTAACTTAAGAAGCCTATCGGATGTCCTCGAGAAACCCAAATCATCCATAATTTCTTCGAAGCAGGATGCATCACAGATTCATTGCATTATTACAACAATTTATTCATTAATATACATCAGAGTAATATAGCAGAAGTCTTACAATAACTTAGTTACAAAACAGTTATTTCACAAACTAAGTACGATTATTATTATAAACCATAGTAGTGGAGTAGCTTAGTAACATAAAACTAAACACGCAATTAAAGTGCCCTACCCAAGGGCCACACATTTACTCAACATCTTCGATTTGAACAACCGTCATGCAGCACGATCCAAGGCAGACCTGCCCATGAGGCTCACCTGCAACAAGGGTTAAAGAACCCTGAGTACAAAAGTACTCAACAAGACTAAACGACGTATAAAGAGAAAACTCAGGAATGCAGGCTCGGGATTCAAGGTAAGGCTTTAGCAAGAATCAAAGTTCTTTTGCGTAAAAGCTCTCTAACAAGATTCTTTCTTTCAACATAACTCTCATCAAGATCATATATGAATCTGCCATGATCCGTATTGAGATCATGAACTTCATATCAAACCCTTTCTCAAATCTTCCAAGTTTCATTTATTAACTACGATGATGAACAGTGAGTTGAGTCTCCATAACCGAGGAGCAACGATGATTCGAACCATTATAACCCAGCTGGGGATTCC
>NW_027097817.1:0-28528 GCF_019320115.1 Miscanthus floridulus | reverse complement strand
CAAAAATAATATGTCATTTCTTAAATTAGATGTCTGCAGCAGGCTATGGTGGCGTCAGTATTAGCTCTACAGAGTTGAGCTAGTCTTAGCTTCACATTGATGCAACCTACATGTTACTGGATGGAATTATGATATATTGGATCACAGCCAGTTTAGGGGCATTGAAGAAGGCATGAAGTTTTTCTCTGTACAAGCCATTAATTATGAAATATTCAAATGACCTAAACAACCTTCTCAGTTTGTGCTGGCACTTCCGGAATTATACACCCTTTCATCTAAATTTATGATGACTTTTCTAAATTTGAAGATGGAAGAACATTTTGCAGCTTCTGAAAAATTGAATATGGGAGAAGATTTTGCAGCTTCTGAAAATTTTAGTGAGCCAAGGGTGTAGTTTATCCCATTTGGACTTGGGGGTTTTGTGTGTTTGTGATTTTCACATCTAACCTACTGTAGAACCTTTTTTCAGGTTTCCGAAGAACAGCCCAGAGGGTAAGGTGCATGTGTATAACGGTGGTGATAGCAAATGGATTTCTAATTCTGATGTGATCACCCAAGTCACTGAGTAGAAGTACCCAACTCCATCTCTGATCACCCCTCCAGAATATGCATCAGTGTAGTAAGATGTCTTGCTCATATCCATCTTACTTGGGAAGTAGCTAGGCTATGTATAAATTCCTAGGGAATTTAAAATATTTTAATGTGAAATCTTCATGTTCCAAGCGAGACCTAAGTTCAACCGGTGCTTGTTTTTGAAGATCCTTGCTATATATTTAGCCCTGTAATTTTTTTGTTAAAAGCTTGAGGGCTTTTTTTTTGTTAAAAGCTTGAGTGCTTAGTAAGATTGACATTCAACTCTGAGGTGCCTTGTGTTCAAATAGTTGTTGGTTCATAGTTCAAACGCCTGATGTATCACAATTCTAACAGCATTTTTGGTTAGAACCTTGTACTTGTAATTTTCATAGGAGATACCTCCTAAAGGAAAAAGGAAGTAATGCATTTCTCAGGTATATACAGATCATAAGTTTTAGTGGGAAGCAGCTGTACAATCTGTCATGCAATTGATTTTTAACCTGCAAAATACTTGTAAATTGCAAGATTTTCATCTTCTTTATTAGGACTGTTTTTAAAGACTGCTATTTTGCTATCAACTTTATTAGGACTGTTTTTAAAGACTGCTATTTTACTGTCAATATGCAGGCAATTCTTAGAATGTCAACATTCAGCATCACAAGGACTTTTAAACCAAACCATAGCACGGGCAATATAATATTCCTTAAATTAGCTGGCTGCAGCAGGCTATGGTTTTGCTCTCTCAGGTTTCTTCAATTCCTCAGTTCTAACTCTGATACAGGCACTTGGCTGTCTCTTGCAGATGTGACTTCCCTGCAGACGCTTCAGAGCCCCGACAACTCGATCCAGCAAGATTTCTACACAAATCAAATCACAGATTTTCTCACCCTCAAAGTAGCAACTGTCTGAATGAAGATCCCCCGCCTTCCATTTGCATATGCAGCATCGAGCATTTTTTTTGTAACAGATAAGGAAAACACAACGGATAGTTTTTGTTTTTCACTGTTGTGTAATCATGAGATATCTTCATGTGAACATCAGTCATCCACAGATCATGAGGATGCCAAGAATCTGCTACTATTACTTATTATAGTGCCGAGTTCAAAGTATACTGGATGATTACTTGATCGTTTATTTTATCACAAGGAGCATTTTTTTCTTACTGCAACTTTTAATAAGAATTAATCCTTGTACGGAAGTATCTTTTCTCAATACACCATATCAACAACTAAAAATTGCACGGTTTCACATCACATTGGAATTGGAACTCACTGAATTACAGGACCAATACTCCTATGACCACAAGCACTTGGGAAGTCATTGCAAGGGGGCTTGATTTGTTAGCAAACCATAAAACAAACTTTGGCCAGACTTATTAGAGCAGCTTCCACTCCTCTCTCTGTTTGGTTGTTTTTCATATGCATTCTGAAATAAAGCCGTGGCGTTAGCACGGGTACTATACTAGTCAACCTTCAGGACACGACCAGCAGTGGCACCGGAGGCAGCAGCAGCAACATCATCTCGATCCAGCGGTGGCGACGCGTTACGGCAAAAATGAGGTGACAGCCAAGGTTGAAGACAAGGGCAACAAAATCATTTCTCCCGTCTTCTCTCTCCACGAATACGAAAATGAATAAAATAATATACGCGGTGTGTTACGGCAAATGCACGTGATTTTGTAATGGTACTAGACCAATTTCGTTCGTTGCGGTGTCCATCAGCATATTATGTATTTTAACGATGTCCTGTAGCAAAATCTCACTAATTAATACTATTCCCTCCCTGAATTTGGTACGTATATATTGTATTATTGTACAAACCAAGGAAGATCAATGTCTAAGATTTATTCCTCTTGTTGATTTGAAATGATGAATTTTGCAAATTGGTCTTTATTTTGTGATCAAGAGATAGACAGACAGAATGCTAATGGAAACTCCCTTTATTTTTCTTACTTGAAAACCAATCAACCATATTCATTCATTCATTCATTCATCCACCATCGTCACTTGATGAGGTTGGTGATGGCGGTGGCTATGATCTCAATCTGCACCGAATCAGCGTTGCGCTGGGCCTACGGCTGCGGGACGGCGGCCTTGGCGTTGGCGAAGGCGGTGTCGCATTGCTTCGTGAGAGAGATGGGCTTCAGCGAGCCTCTGCTTACCAGCGGCGTACTCTCGCTTGTTAATCTCGTCCTGCGCGCTGGCGTCGGCCTTCGGTGAGCCTCTGCTTACCGGCGGCGTACTCTCGCTTGTTAATCTCGTCCTGTGCGCTGGCGACGGCGAGGCCGACGCCAGCGTAGAGCTTGGCGCACTGGGCAAGCGCCGACGACGATGGCTGGCCTCCAGGGTCTTGATGTCGTCGGCTGCGAGGTCGACGCTGTTGACACCGACGAGGGAGGCCACCTTGGCCAAGCCCCAGGTATCGGCGTCGGGGCTCTCGCGGTGGTGACCCAGCTGCGACATGCACAGCTGCAAGTTGATGCGGCTATCGCCTGCGGCCGTGGACTTGCAGGTGGCATCCACCGTTGTGTCCACCATGGTAGTTGCCACTGCCAGGGCAAACGCGGCGGCGAGGGCCACGGGCACGGCGCCTCCTCACCGTCTCCTCCTTGTTGTGTCTGGTGTTCGTTAGGGCTGGATATCGAGCCAGCTCGGCTCTGTCCAGCTCAAGATGGTTCGTTAGGCTAACGAACCAGCTCGGCTTGGCTCGTTAATATTATGAATTAGAGGGGTAGTTCGGCTCGGCTTGTTACTACTACTGAAAATAGGGCCTTTGTCGAGTGCAAACTGCTTTGCCGAGTGTCAAAAATCGGGCACTCGGCAAAGACCTTCTTTGTCGAGTGCCGCACTCGGCAAAGAATTGCACTCGGCAAAAAGGGCACTCGGCAAAGGACTTCTTTATCGAATGCTAGGCTCTTGGCAAAAGCGCGGCCACTCGGCATAGGCTACCCCGCGTAACGATGTTCGGCCACGTCCTTCTTTGCCGAGTGCCTGCTGTTAGGCACTCGGCAAAGATTTTTTTTTGAAAAATACTTGGCCGAGTGCCCCTGACACGACGCTCGGCAAAGATTCAATATTTTTTTTGAAATGTCTTTGCTGAGTGCCCCTATGAAGGCACTCGGCAAAGAGGAAATTTCTAAAAAAAATTTAAAAATTCTCTTTGCCAAGCGCCTTATTCTTGGCACTCGGCAAAGACCCCCTTTGCCGAGTGCCATGCCCTGACGCTCGACAAAGTTTCTTTTTTTTTGTTTTTGGCCTCCAAATTTTTTGTGCAGTCATTTTTAAGTACTAGGAACTCCTCGTTAGAATTTGAAGATTTTTTTTGTGGCTTTTTGATATATTTAGTTACTTTATTTCGTTTACTTGAATTTTTTCGAAAAATATAAATTTGAACTGCACGTGGTACGAATAATGGAATTTAATTATTCAAAAAATAATAGTCATGTTACTGAGTGTAGTGTGAGGCCGTATCCAGGAACGGACCCGAAATTTTGGACATCTTGTTCATGAAACATGACCACGAACTTGCGTGCGAAGTGTTTTTAAATTCTATAAAAAGCAAACGAAGTCCGAAAATCATGAAACTTGTTGAGACGTCGTGATATCGTATGTGGAGCCTATGATAAAAATTTCAGAAGATTCCGTGCACGTTGTCACGTACGATGCTTACAAACCAGGACATCTCTACATGTGCTCGACAAAGACATTTAAAAAAAGTAATTTTTAAATTCCTATCTTTGCCGAGTGCCGAATCAGGGGCACTCGGCAAAGACATTTCAAAAAAAATATTGAATCTTTGCCGAGCGCCGTGTTAGGTGCACTCGGCAAAGTATTTTCCAAAAAAACTTTACCGAGTGCCAGATCTGGGACACTCGGCAAAGATTTTTTTTAAAAAAAACCTTCTTTGCCGAGTGCTTGGCCAGGTGACACTCGACAAAGAGGCGGTTAAAAAAATTAAAAAACCTTTGCCGAGTGCCAGATCGGGGGCACTCGGCAAAGGGGGGATTTTACCCCCGCCGGCTGGGCTGGCCCACACACCCGCACACACGCACACACGCACCGCGCCACCGCCCGCGCGCCCACGCCGCCACCGCACCGCGCCGCCCGCGTGCCCGCGCCACCGTGATGCCAGGCCGCCCGCGCGTTCCGCGCTGCCCGTGCTGCCGGTCGCCCGGGCGCCCGCGCCGCCACCGCCCACGCCGCTTGCGCGCCCGCGCTGCCCGCACCGCCTGCGTGCCCGCGCCACTGTGACGCCAGGCCGCCCGCGTGCCCGCGTTGCCCGAGCCGCCCGGTCGCCCGCCCGCCCGCCCGCCACCGGGCCATCGCCGATGCCGCGTGCCGTGCGCCGCAGCCCCTCCCCATGCCACGCGCCGGCGCCTGCCCCCACCCTCGCCAGCCCCCGCCCCCGCCAACGCCGGCGGGTGGAGGAGGGGAGGAGGAGGAGGCGAGGAGGAGGCGAGGAGGAAGAGGAGGAGGAGGAGTAGGAGCCGGCCCTGCCCCCGGCCGCGCACCATGGACCGCCTGCCCTGACGCCGCCCGTGCCCGACCCTGTTCCCGACTCCGACGACCCCGGCCCCGACCCCGACGCTGCCCGCCCCTACCCCCGGCGCCCGTCAGGTATGCCCTCTCTCTTCTTGTTGTCGTGTTAGTGATAGTTGTAGTAGTATTAGTTGTAGTAGTAGTGCTAGTGGTAGTAGTAGTATTAGAAGTAGTGGTAGTAGTAGTAGAACTAGTGGTAGTAGTAGTAGCAATAGTGGAAGTAGTAGTAGAAGTAGTGGTACTACTTGGATATATTCTTCTGCATGGATTGATATCCAAACTACATGGCTTCTCTTGAGACATATGTGCTTGTCGGCCATCGTGCCGTTGTTTTTTGCAGGTTTTGGAAACCTCACCGTGCAGGGGAGGTTCTGCCGATTTTTTTTTTAAATGACAGTTTTTGTTCCATTTTTGTAGAGAAGAGCCCGTCAGAGCCGAGTCGGAGTTCCCGTCGCCATGCTGGTCTGCCTACACCGCGTCGCCTCGCCACTGCACCGACCTACCACGGCCCCGCTAGCCTGACTCTGCCGCCACCCTAGGTTTAACCCCTCTTTTCGTATCATGGTCGTAGATCGCGTAACCCAGTTAGGCATCTCCCGTTCGAAAGAGATATGGTTGGAGGTATGTAGATCTTTGCATATCTATGACCGTATCTATTTTGGATTGTCCACGTTTTCTGGACAGCCCGCGGATGCGTAGATGGGTTAGTTTCCATGGTCTGCTCCAGTCCGAGACAGAGTTTTGGCATCACCTCCCTGTTGTTCTCTGGATACACACTCTTCTTTGGCAAGACGTGTATCTAGAGAACAGCAGGGAGGTGCTGTCAAAATTCTGTCTCGGATAGGAGTAGAACATGGAAACTAACCTCATCTACGCATCCGCGGGTGGGATTAGGACCTATCCTCACCTATTAGACAGTAGGAACACCATGTAGATGCAATTGATGGTTACATTACTCGCTGATACATATGTTAGAGGATGGATGACCATCAGTGGATGTACACGGGCTGGAGAAGTCAAAGTGATTACACCACGAAATGGATGAACAAGACCGATGCTTTCTTGAACAGTACATTTGGCAAGGCTGCTAAAGGACATTGCCTAGTTTTGTGTCCCTCAGCAAATGTGGAAACAGGAGAAGGGTAAATAAGGTGGAAATGGGTAAACATCTTGTGAAGAATGGATTTACGCCGGACTACACCCGGTGGGTCCACCATGGTGAAGCCCATCGTATGAGAGAGGAGGTGGTGAGACCACGGGTGGAGGCTTTTGATGCTAATGCCGGGGGTAGCAGACATATTAGATGACTTTCACCAAGGATAGTTCGATGAGAGACGTGAGAAGGAGGAGATGGAGGTAGCCGCACAGGCATTCTATGACATGATGGACTCGACACAGAAACCCCTTCACGATTGATCAACAGTGTCTTAACTGGATGCCATTGGACGCTTAATGGGGTTTGAAGAGACCGTGACGCCTAAGAGGGGGGGGGGGGTGAATTAGGCAACTTAAAAATTCTAACTCTAAACTATAGCCTCTTTTTCTAACCTTAGCAAAACCTATGCAAAAGATAAACTATCTAAATGTGCAACTACGGTTTTGCTAGTGTGTTGCTATCTCTACCGCAAATGTAGTAAAGTAATCAATGTAAATGCAGAAGCTAAAGAGCAAGGTAGAGATATGCAAACTCCCGTCGACGACTCCGGTATTTTTACCGAGGTATCGAGAAGCGCGCAAGCTTCTCCCTAGTCCTCGTTAGAGCCCCTTACAAGGAATCCCTCGCAAGGGCCAAGCTCCCGGTCGGGTAACTCCGTGGATAGCCTCGGGCCTTCCCCACGCGCAAGTGGGTCTTCGACGTGCCTTTCGACAAGCCTCTCCCAGATGCTCCCCGCCGTCTTCACTATCAAGCTTTCGGCCAAAACGCCGCGGGCCTTGTTCCCTCCAATACACGGTGGCGGCCACACCACAAATGCGGTTGGTGTGATCTCGTAAGACTTCAAGCCCCTCCGATGTACAACAATGATGCTCGCAAGCACCGGGTGGTAAGGGGTATGTAAACCTCACTAAACACTAGGCCTAAACCTAGAGCAAGCACACAAGCGGTGGTCTAATCAACCTAAGCACTTCGCAAAGCACCTATGCTAATCACCTGATGAAACACTAAGCACTATACAAGTGGAGATCACTAAAATGATGTATCAACACCCTTGGTATGTTTTCTTAGCTCCACGCACCTCAAATGGCCGGTTGGGGGGTCTATTTATAAGCCCCACTGAGAAAGTAGCCGTTGGGGACGAAATCCTGCTTTTCTACTACTGACCGGACTCTGACCAGCGTCCTATCAGTACTGACCGGACGCGTCCGGTCATGAAAACGGCTCTCTAGAACCTTACTGATGTTGACCGGACTCTGGCACTTAGCGTCCTGTGCAGCGTCTGGTGCAACGTCCTATGCATCGGAGCGTCCGGTGCAGCGTCCTGTGCGCGTCCGGTCGCTGCTGTTGCTTGATCGGAGCATCTGGTGCAGCGTTCTATGCAGCATCTGGTGCAGCGTCCTGTGCATCGGAGCGTCCTGTGCATCGGAGCATCCTGTGCAGCGTCCTGTGCCCTATGTGAGCTCGTTTCTTCGCGATCTTGTGTCCGGCTTGGTTCCTATCTTCGTGCTTGGACTTTGCTTGATATCTTGTGTCTTTTCTTATGCTCCTAAGTTCTTGCTTATGGTGTTGATCATCGGATCATCACGTCGTCTTTGTCCAAGTCATGTCTTGCACCCTATTGAACTACAAAACATAACACTTGCAAATTTATTAGTCCAATTTGGTTGTGTTAGTCATCAAACACCAAAATCCAAAGTAAATGGGCCTAGGGTCCATTTTCCTTACAATCTCCCCCTTTTTGGTGATTGATGACAACACGACCAAAGCAAGCAAATGATAAATTTTTTGAAATTAAAAAACTATCTACTTACTAGGATGCAATGCAAGGGACAAGATTATGTGACGCTAAAAGATACTATATATAAGATACTATATGCAACCTTATCTTGCCCTTGCAATGCAACCTTATCTTGCCCTTGCAAATGTCCCCATGTGATATTATGGATTAAAGCCTAGCTTTCTAAAAAAAATTCTCCTATTACTTAGACTAACCCATAATTTACTTTCCTCCCTTTCTCGGACCATTACTACTTGTAACTAAATGCTTGTCTTTGGTCCTTCAAATTCTCCCCCTTTGGCATCAAACACCCAAAAGGAATACATTAGTAGCACAAGGAAGGGTCAAACTTTATGAACTAAATGAATGATTTGATTAGCTTGGAATAGGTCACAAAACTTGACTATCACATTATATAGACTAAGCTCCCCCTAAATTTATGCATACATATGGTAAAAAGCAAAGTATATGCATAATTAGCAATTCATTGTACAAGAGAGGTTAATCTATATAATGTATGGAGAAAGCAAATAAATATCAAAGTGAGATCAACATGGTGATATCGGTTTAGAAATACCACATGTGAAAATCAATTTGATTTCTATCAATTGAAGTATAATGCTTTCCTCCGGGGACTCCATTTTCCTTGCAATGAGACTACTACACAAGATAAGCTTGAAAAGGTGTTAGTCTCAAAGCATCCAACTTGTAGATTAAGCTCCCCCTAAATTTGTGCACACAAGTGTTGACTACTTGTAAAATTTGTGCACATTTTTGGAGAGATTATCTACAATTTAGACTTTGGCACATATTAGATAAATAATTGTAAAACAAGCTATGTGCCATGCTCCTAAACAATTTTAAACCATGTAGGTTTGCTCCAAGGGTTGATAATGAAACCGAGCAAGCCTACCATATGATATACCTATTGAATGCATGATAAAAGATTTAAGCATGTAAATGCAAACATAGGCATGAAAGATAACTAGATGCTTTAAGAGTATATCAATTGAAAAACAAAACCAATTGAAATGAATACTATTTGAAAGTAATGACATCTAGTTACCTAACATGGGAAGGGGAATTTGGGTCCATAGTATTCACTAACCTACTTGGCAATGACTTTGTCTATCATGATGCACCCCATGAAATGCACCCAAACTTTGCCAAATCTCCAAATTCCCCGAAGTCCGACGGACTTCTCACTTCCCTTTTGGGATCCAAACCTTCTTAGTGCTCTTTATGTTGGAAATGATTTTCTTTGGCACCCAAAAGCGTTTGACCCCATTGTTGGCTTGCTTGTTCACCTTGATGGCCACCACCTTGTCATTTGTCTTCTTCTTCAAGAGATAAGGTGTGGAGGCCTTCTTGTCCACCTTGTTGGTGTAGGTGTTGGAGAGCTTGCTTGTTTGCTTTTTCTCCTTCTTCTTTGCTCCTCCCCCATTCTTCACCTTGTACTCATAGGACTTGTGACCTTTCTTGTGGCACACGTAACAAACCATGGTTTGTTCTTCATCAAGCTTCTTCACTCCCTTGACAGTGTTATCTTGATGAAGTTGGGTTTGCTTCGCCTTGCCTTTTACTTGAGTCAAGTCCTTGGTGAGGCGAGCTACTTCTTGCTTGAGTTGCTCATTCTCCTTTGCAACCTCTTGTGTGCATGTATCTACAATAACTTTCTCAACACAAACTTAGTTGCACAAAGGTGAGTCTAAACATAAATCATTACAAGAAGTAGAGGCATCCTTTTTAGACATGTTAAAGATAGAACTTTTCTTTTTAGATGCCTTGGTGGGGGTTGTGTTAACGGCTTCAAGATTAGCAACTTTATTAGTTAGCTCATCACAATGTTTGCACATGGTTTCCATTTTAGCAAGCAAACTATTATATGCTTCTTGTGAGCTAGCTAACTTTTCTTTTAATTTTTCATTTTTCTTTAAGAGTTGCTCATCATTGATTGTGCATGCATTTATTGTTGCACTAGTCTCAAGTTTCTCAATTTTAGTAGATAGTTCAACATTGAGATTAGCAAAGTTCTCATATTGTTCAAGTAAGGTTTTGTATGCCTTTTGTGAACTACCTAGCTCTTCTTTTAAAATTTTGAGCTTCTTTTGTTGACTAGTGCAAACTTTAGCATATTTACGATTTTGTTGCACAATTGTATTATAAGAAGGCAAATCATCATCACTATCGCTCTCACTAGAGGATGAGCTTTCATTACCTCGTGCCATAAGGCACACACGAGAAGAGCTTGATGATGAGTGCTTGCGCCCTCGCCTCTTGTGATGATCTTCTTCACTTGAAGAATCATCCCATGACCTTATTGATATGAGGGCTTTGTTCTTGCACGCCTTCTTCTTTGCCTTGGGTGTGGGCTTGTTTGGACAAACTTCCACAAAGTGCCCCAACTCGCCGCATCCATAGCATCCTCTCTTTCTTTGCTCGTTTCTTTGATTAGTGAAAACGAGGTCTTGAATTTGGATGGGCACACCCTTGACATTGAGCCTTACGATCATCTTCTCCACCTTTTTGATAAGTTTGATTGATTCTTCATCAAGGTCGGAGGTGGAGGAGGAAGATTGGTCATCATCACTTGATTCTTGTTTATCATCATCATCATCATCATCATCATCATCATCATCATCATCATCATCATCTTCTTCTTCTTTTTCACTTGAGGAGCTTGAGCTTGAGCTTGACTCAACTTTCTTGCCCTTCATCTTTTTCTTCTCGCTACAAGCGAGAGCTTTGCCTTTGCTTGATGAAGATGCTTCTCCTTGACCCATCTTACGTGACATTTCAAATGCCACTAGCTTGCCAATGACAATGCCCAGGGTCATGGTGCTCAAGTTCTCCATGTTGTGAAGGATGGTGATGATGCTTGCATATTTCTTTTGTGGTAGAACGGAGATAATCTTCCTCACAATGTCCGCATCATCTAGCTTTAATAATCTTATTGAATGGAGCTCATTGATAATTGGATTCAATCGAAAATACATATCATGAACAAGCTCATCATCATTCATAGCAAAGGAATCATAATTTTGCTTAGCTAGACAATGTTTTTACTCACAAACATTACTTGTGCCGTCATGGAGCTCTTGGAGTTTTAACCAAATTTCATGTGCCGTATTTAAGGTGAACACTTGGTTAAACACATCTATGCTAAATGATTCAAACAAGCAATTCTTAGCTCTAGCATTAAAATGCATTTCTTTTTCGTCACTCTTTGTAGGTTTTTCGGGATTCTTAATGGGTTTCATCCCGTCACGAGTGACTCTTCATACACCTAAATCAACCGCCTCAAGGTGGTAAGCCATTCTAGCCTTATAGTAGAGAAAGTTAGTGCCATCAAATTATGGAGGCCTAGCGGTATCCATCCCAACCACTCTACAATAGCGTCGGCTCAACGGCGGTTAAGCCAAAAGGTCCAAATATGAGCCAACCGGCTCTAATACCAATTGAAGGGACCATGATGCCTAAGAGGGGGAGGGTGAATTAGGCAACTTAAAAATTCTAACTCTAAGCTATGGCCTCCTTTTCTAACCTTAGCAAAACCTATGTAAAAGATAAATTATCTAAATGTGCAACTACAGTTTTGCTAGTGTATTGCTATCTCTACCGCAAATGTAGTAAAGTAATCAATATAAATACAGAAGCTAAAGAGCAAGGTAGAGATATGCAAACTCCCGTCGATGACTCCAGTATTTTTACCGAGGTATCAAGAAGCGCGCAAGCTTCCTCCTAGTCCTCGTTGGAGCCCCTTGCAAGGAATCCCTCGCAAGGGCCAAGCTCCTAGTCGGGCAACTCCATGGATAGCCTCGGGCCTTCCTCACGCACAAGTGGGTCTCCGACGTGCCTTTCGACAAGCCTCTCCTAGATGCTCCCCGCTGTCTTCACTATCAAGCTTCCGGCCGAAATGCCGCGGGCCTTGTTCCCTCCAATACACGGTGGCGGCCACACCACAAACGCGGTTGGTGTGATCTCGCAAGACTTCAAGCTCCTCCAATGTACAACAATGGTGCTCGCAAGCACCGGGTGGTAAGAGGTATGTAAACCTCACTAAACACTAGGCCTAAACCTAGAGCAAGCGCATAAGCGGTGGTCTAATCAACCTAAGCACTTCGCAAAGCACCTACGCTAATCACCTCATGAAACACTAAGCACTATGCAAGTGGAGATCACTAAAATGGTGTATCAACACCCTTGGTATGTTTCCTCAGCTCCACACACCTCAAATGGCCGGTTGGGGGTCTATTTATAAGCCCCACTGAGAAAGTAGTCGTTGGGGACGAAATCCTGCTTTTCTACTACTGACTGGACTCTGACCAGCATCCTGTCAGTACTAACCGGATGCATCCAATCACGAAAACGGCTCTCTAGAACCTTACTGATGTTGACCGGACTCTGGCACTCAGCGTCCTGTGCAGCGTCCGGTGCAGCATCCTGTGCATCGGAGCGTCCGGTGCAGCGTCCTGTGCGCGTCCGGTCGCTGCTGTTGACTCTACTATTGCTTGATCGGAGCGTCCTGTGCAGCGTCCTGTGCAGCGTACGGTGCAGCGTCCTATGCATCGGAGCGTCTGGTGCAGCATCCTGTGCTGTGCAGCATCCTATGTAGCGCCCTGTGTCCTCTGTGAGCTCGTTTCTTCGTGATCTTGCGTCCGGCTTGGTTCATATCTTCGTGCTTAGACTTTGCTTGATATCTTGTGTCTTTTCTTGTGCTCCTAAGTTCTTGCTTATGGTGTTGATCATCGGATCATCACATCACCTTTGTCCAAGTCACGTCTTGCACCCTATTGAACTACAAAACATAACACTTGCAAATTCATTAGTCCAATTTGGTTGTGTTAGTCATCAAACACCAAAATCCAAAGTAAATGGGCCTAGGGTCCATTTTCCTTATAGGGTTGAAGTCCGAGTTAAACTTGAGTCGAGAAGGCTTCGATAAGATGTTGGCCGTGATTGGCACCCTGCTTCTGGAGGGCCACATTCTGCCAAAGAGTATGTATGAGTCATAGAAACTCCTTCATGCACTTAAGATGCCGTATGAGTAGATACATGCTTGTCTAAAGGGGTGCGTCCTATTTAAAAAAGAACACGAGCATGCAAAGTTCTGTCCAAAGTGTAAATCCTCCAGGTACCTAGAGGTAGACTCTGATGATGGCCAGAAGAGGCAACTTACGATCCCCGTAAAAATCCTATGGTACCTTCCGTTCCTACCGAGGATCCAATGGCTATACATGACCGAGGAATCCGCGAAACAGATGACATGGCACAAAAATGGCAAACGGTACAATCCTGACAAGATGGTACATCCATCCGATGGTGAAGCTTGGATCCGCTTTAATGATAAACATCATGACAAAGCAGATGAGGCTCGTAATGTATGTGTCGCGCTGGCAACAGATGGGTTCAATCCTTATGGAATGATGGCTGCCCCATATACATGTTGGCCCGTCTTCGTTATTCCCCTTAATCTCCCCCCCGGTGTCTCCTTTCAACGACATAACATATTCTTATCGTTGATAATTCCTAGACATCCAGGGAGTAATATGGGTGTGTTCATGGAGCCTGTGTTTGATGAATTGGTCTGTGCTTGGGACGAAGGGGTATGGACACTCAGTTCTGCCTGATTTCTAATCATCGTGCTGTCTTTCTCGTAGTCGGTGTCACATAGTGGCCAGGCTTGCTCGGACTTCCAGGCATGGTGTATGGCCCACAAGGGCAAGGCGATGTTCGACGTCTCCTTCAACCCGGAGGACCCGCCCGAGGCATACACGAACCCGAGCGTCCACTCCCGCATCAGTGAGTACACTGAGGTGGCAAGGTCGCTCCATGAGTCAGACCACGATCCGAGCACCTAGGACTTCAATGGAGAGGCCGTCATGAGGGCGGGGCAAGGCAAGAAGCATGGGTGGTTCTGGCTTGGCGGCGGCGTCATCGACACAGCCTCTACTCCCTCTCTCTCCCAGATCCGAGCACGGAGCACGAGCGAGAGCCTGGCTATTCGTACACAGCTGACCGCTGCACAGCACCGGGTCGACGCACTCGAGGTTATTCCTATTTTACTCGTCATACATTGATCTTTACACACCTTAATTAGCTTTGTATTACTGAAACATTGGAGTAAAATATTGCAGGCCCGGCTGAAAGAAGAAATGAGGCAACGTCAGGAACTGGAGGCCGGGCAGCAGAGGATGGTGGCCCAGCTGGAGGCCGAGCGGTAGGCCCAGGCGCAGAGGCTAACGGACATTACGGAGTTCCTACAAGGGCTTGGACAACGTGTGGGCTTCTCTCTGCCAGCTGAGCTGTTGGTTCCACCTCCACCTCCACGTCCTGCAACTGCAGCTACTCCTGTGAGTATGAAAGTTTTTTACTTTCGCTTGTGCTTTGCTTGTATGGCCTCTACCTTCCTAGATTAGCTATCCAAATAATCTTGTCTCACATGCAATCTTTTCTTCTTTGTGCAGTCTCCATCTGACGGTGGTTTAAATAATCCACCTCATGCACCTCCGAATGATGGAGCTGGGCCTTCACCACAGTCGCAGTGGTCGAGATGAGTGCACGTTGTATTTTTTTCATTTGTTGTTCACTTGGTGATGGACTTGTGATATACTTATGATGTACTTGTGGACTTTAATGGACTTGTGATGGACTTGTGGATTTATTTGGATGGACTTGAGCACTTATTATTATATATGTGATATATATTGTGATGGATGTGATATGTGCGGATGAGATATATATATGATGGATGAGATATATATGTGATGAATGAGATATATATGTGATGGATGAGATATATATGTGATATATGTTTGTATGAATTTATTTGTCACGATGGAATGTAAAAAAATAAAAAATTGCCGTTTTGGGTCACTTTGCTGAGTGTTGCATTTGGTAAAGGACCCTGTTGCCGAGTGCCATTGTCACCGCACTCGGCAAAGCTGGAAAAATGGGCACTCGGAAAATCATTTTTCCAGCTTTACCGAGTGCCATGACCATGGCACTCGGCAAAGAATTTTTTTTTAAAAAAATTCAAACTTTGCCGAGTGCCGGCCAGAGGACACTCGGCAAAGAATTTTTTTTTAAAAAAAATTCAAACTTTGCCGAGCGCCGGTCAGGGGACACTCGGCAAAGAATTTTTAGAAAAAAATAAAACATCTTTGCCGAGGGTCGGATAAAGGGCACTTGGCAAATATTTTTTTTAAAAGAAATAAAAAATCTTTGCCGAGTGTTTGCAGGGTTGGCACTCGGCAAAACGACCGTCAACAGGGCCGGCGCCGTGACGGTCGCTTTTCTTTGCCGAGTACCCCGGGGCCCTCGACAAAGCGTTTGCCGAGTGCCCGATAAAAGACACTCGGTAAAGAGGATTTTGCTGATCAATTTTTTACCGTGTGTTCTTTGTCGAGTGCCGCACTCGGTAAATGCTTTGCCGAGTGCAATTTGGCCTTTGCCGAGTGCCTCAGCCACTCGGCAAAGAACCTGAATCCAGTTGTGTACCGAGCTTGAGTTGACTCGTTTAGCTCACAAGCTATTAAAAAAATAAAACACACATGTTTATAATGTTTATGCTATATTAATTCCAGAAGGTGACGCCCATCATTATGCAACCATACATGATTAATACATATCAGGTTCGTCATAAGTATCAACCATGCAACATACACCCTGTTCGCTTGGCTTATAAGCCGTACTTTTTCAGCCAATGAATAATATTTTTCTCTCATAACAAATCAGCCAACGATACTTTTAGCCATGGCTTATCAGCCAAGCGAACATGACAATAACTGGTCCATCTATGATCATGTAGTTCCAATTGCTTGCCATCACAAACTTAGGAAAGTCCACAGATTCAATGTCAGCATCATCATCTTCTTCCTGGAAAATAATCCATAAAATCAACATTTAAATGCTGCAACAATTATAAAATCAAAATTCATATGAAACAATTGAAAATAAGGATTACGTGCCAATAGAATAGATGTACACTTCTAAATCAGCATCATCATCTTCTGGATTCATGGTCGTGGTTTGATAGGCCTCAGCTCGTTTTCGCTCATGAGCGGCTCGCGAGCTAGCTCGTTAAAATAGCAAGCTAGACTTATAGCTCAACTCGTAAAAAAGTTAAAACGAGTCGAGTCAAGCCGAGCTGAGCCGTCCACGAATCGAGCGAGTTGTCGAGCCGCGATTATTTTGTCCAGTTGTCGCTGTTGTGGTTGTGACCCGCCGCGAGTGCTACTCTAATTTTTTTTTGATGAACTCTTGTCAAAGATTCCTGCTGGCCTAACTGAGGATGGAATTCAACTTGTGAAAACTAGGGTGCTGGAGAGTTCTCGGGGCTTCTTCGACACAACACTTACTTGCAACAAGTATGCTATCTCGCAACTCTCACCTCCCCACTGACAATACATGCTAGATAGCATGATGGATGCTAATGGTAACCCTCTAAATATTTCCATTTAGAGTCCAAGTGTTTAAATGCCCTGAGCTGGTCGCGGAGCTTCATATGCCTCTGGCTTGTCGAGTTCGCCACTGGATCTCTAGAAATACCATCTCTGTGGCAACCTTTTGTATCCTGGTATGCTTCTACCATTGCTATCTTAGGCACGCTGCTTGTTTATAGGCAGCACAAGTGATGATGGAACCCAAGTTTGCAGCACTGCTCTGGATACTGTGGATCATTTACAGGAGGCGGGCATTATCTAATAGAGCTGAACAAATATATGAGCAGGTATGATGTTTTATTTCACCATCCTTTGTTTAAGTTCAATGAAATGCTAATTGTGGCTTATATTTTCGTTACGCTGATGCAATCGGGTGCTGTTAGTATGTCAAATATGTTTTGCTATACATCTCATGCTTCAGCATCCAACTACTGAGGCAATTTGAGTGTACTTGGATCAGTGAATTACCTTTTCTATATTGTAAGCTAAAACTATTAGTATTGTTGTGTGGTTAAATTTTCTGGGCTTTGAGGTGTACTGACATTTTTTTATGTGATTTACCAAACATTCCCACCTCCTTTGCTTCTCAAGTGTGAGGGAGGTTGAGAAGGGTGACACTTTCTGTGCATCATAGAGTTCTTCATTCAGTGTGTTGTTTGCATTATTTGGTGTTGAGTTTTTATTTTGCAATAACTCCTTCTGGATCTTCTGGTATTTGTGCCTTTGTCTGTTGTCATTCAGTAGGTATGTGAAATCCTTGAAGATAATGCCGTAAACGCCAAGATTGACAACTCTAATTGTGAGCCTTGGGTGGTTACCTCTTGGCTGAGGGATCACCTGCTGGTTCCTCGAGAGAGAAAGAATACTTTCTTGTGGAAGAGAAGGTATTTATTTTGCAATGTGTTTCACCAAATAATTAGTAGCTTTTCTTGGTTAGTGTCGTCTAAATTATTTTGAATAAGAGGTCAAAAGTAAGAACAAAAAAGCATGGAGTTACCGTATTTTGCAATGTATTTCACCACAATTTTAGGTACATGGCAGTCAGGGGCGGATCCAGCAATCTGGCGTGCTCTGGCGACCGCCATACCTCACTGCGAAAACACCACCTCCTCCCCTGCAGATTGCCATGCTTCATGCCATCGTCGGTGCATCAGTGCATGACGAGTCCTACTCGACGCAAATGACGACTTATCAAGGAGATAGGCTGAAAAGCGACGATTGGAACCAACGCCTTGAACTTCTGGCGAGTGGACTAGCTAGCTAGGCTTACACAACTTTCCTACACATGAAATTGACAGCCCACAGATGGTGAATAATTATTACTTTATTAGTTGCCATTTTACCAATTCGCTTGGTAGGCCCCACGCTCACCAATTGACCATGGTTTCTTCACACTGCACCAATGGCACCGTGCCACATTCACCAGTTAGTTTTGTTTGTGATTGAAAATTCCGTCTTTAATGTACTAAGAACATCATTTGACATATACCTTAATAAATGGCTATACATATATTTATAAATCACATTATTGTTGTCCCATGCTTTGTTACGCAAATTAGTAATATAGAGTCCGCCATAGGTGAATTTTTATTCTGGATCCCCCACTGATGGCAGTGCTGCCTGTGAGCCAAGTAATCTCTGGAGTATTGCCATACTTAAGATAATAAATTATGCTATCAAATGTAATTACTTGTGACATTTACTAAAACAGTGCTTATACTTTCATATGCAGAGATAATTCATGAATCCTCGTAT
This sequence comes from Miscanthus floridulus, assembly GCF_019320115.1. Lineage (NCBI taxonomy): Eukaryota > Viridiplantae > Streptophyta > Magnoliopsida > Poales > Poaceae > Miscanthus > Miscanthus floridulus. Next base: position 10,285 of record NW_027097817.1, on the reverse strand, counting down.
CTTGGATAGTAGTATGAAGTTATAGTTTGAGTCTTATGCTTATGAATATTATAGTAGTTTAAAACCAATGACTGCTCTTTGCTGCCACTTTATTCAGCATACCCAATTTATCTGTCCATGCCAGTGAAGAATGCTGTTTGGGACACACTTCTAGCATGCACATATTTGTTATTCGTTGTCATATTTATAAAGAATAATATACGTACATTAATGAGCCTCCATACTACATCAGAAGGTATCATCTATAGGAAACAAAAATTGATGTGTTCTTTTTTCTCATTTCTGTTTTGACATAGGTCGAAGAACTGATACTAGAAGATTCTCGAATAGATCAATATCCAAAGGTGATTAAGGGGGAGTCAAAGGTTGTTTACGAGTGGCAAGGTACCAATGCAGTTCCGGCTGTCTTTTCTTGGATTCAAAAAAAGTGTTGGCCGTACAACCTGGTGCTGTCTTTTTGGGTGAATCTGTGAACATAAGGGCAAGATACCTGTTCCATGGTTTGATTTCTCACTATATATATATATTTTTTTGTCTCTGCTTTTGCAGCAAGTGGCTCACTTAGTGCAAAGATTAAAAAGGTGCAAGGTGCAAGGTGCAAGGGTCAAGTCAAGGACTGGTGGAGGTGCGATAAAATTTGCGGAAGAAATGGGTGCTTGCTTGGGTGAGGTGAGGGAGCAGGGCTCATGTGATTTAACACACGTGCAGTGATTAGGTTATCTATCTATATGCCTCTGGTCTCTTGAGTGAGATAGAAGTGTTTCTCAAACTAGTCTATGCGAAGGCAGGAGGTACTGATATTGTATATATGATAGGAGTAACAGGTACCGCGGATCGCCGTCACAGTGTGTGCTAGCCTGCTGTTAGGAATCCGATGTTTGTCTTTTGGCAAATTGTGCTGTTGCAACTAGAACGGACAAATAGTCCTAGTCATGAGATTGATATGTCATTTAACTTGGGATTCGAATTGAAGATACCCATCATTTTGTATGCAGGAGCTTCATTCGTTGAAACATATATATGGATGTGAATCATATATATAATACTCCTATATATACTGGAGCTTCAAAATGGGAGGACAACGTATCTTATCTGGGGCAGTGTCAACTGATGAACATGCATGCATGATATGAGGTCACTTGAAGATGCTGCCGAGGGAGCAATCTGTTAGGTTTGATCTCCCACCAGTTAGGTCCAACGGCCTTTTGGGCCTTGTTCTCGCGCCCTAATCGGGGGCGCCCAACCCTACATGGTTGGTGGGCCCCCGTCGCACAGCGCTATAAAGGAAAGGTGGGGGCCGGGGCTCGCAGTACGAGGTTCACCGCGCCGCCAGTCACTCCACCGACATCCTAACCCTAGACCCGATCTTGAGAAGGGGCGCTGCCAGCGACGGGAAGCACCACCGACGCCGGCAACGCCACCCCGACGCACACGCCGCCGCCGAGGACGCCACAGCGCCGACTCCCTCTCCATCGAACGTCGCTGCCGGCGCGCAGATGGCGTCCGTCAACGAAACCCCGGTCGGAGCTTCGACCACTATGGCTTTCGATGGTTTGCTACCTATCACCCCCTTTCTCTCTGTCTCTCTGTGATTCCCGAACACCTATTCTACTACTATGTATCCCGATCTGATGAATATGCCTAAAACGAAATCCAACAATGGTACCGGAGCCACGGTTCGACAAGAAATCAGATCGGGGAAATGAAAACCGACCGATCTGATGCGGATCGGGAAAAGAAAATAGAAAGAAAACCCTAAGACCTAACCCTAATTCCCCAAATCAAATCGGAAGAAGGGAAAAAGGGAGGGTCGGATTCCGAGAACCCTAGACTCAAATCCGAAAGAGGGAAGAAGGGGAAGAAGAAAGAAAGAAAGGTCGAAACCCTAACCCTAACCCCAGTTTTCCATTCGGATGAACGAAAAGAAAGAAATCGAAAGCAAAGAAAACGAATCGGCAAGAACGAACCCTAACCCTAACCCTAGTTTCCCATTCGGATAAACCCGAAAAGAACAACTCAAATCAGAAAGGGGAAAGTAGGGCTAGGGTTAAGGTGCGTCGGATGAACCTTCGCCGGCGCGGGAGAAGAAGCCGAGCCGGGGGCGCTGGCTCGCCGGGCTCGGCCAAGGAAGCGCCGCGGCCAGGCCACTCGACGGCGGCGTGCTCACCCGTTGGGGAGCATGTGCGCCGGCGAGGGGGCCGGCGACGGCGCCAAGACTCGCCATGGCTGCCCGCTCTGCCTTCCTCGCTCGCGGCTGCTCGGTGGCTGCGGTCATCGCTGCGGCTGAGAAGAGAGAAAGAACGAAGAGAGAGAAAGGGGGAGGAGCCAAATGAGCTAGGGTTTTTAGGCCCCCCGCGCGGCGTTGGGTTTTAATCCGAGCGAAACGAACGTGCGATCGTCTGATCAGAAACCAACGGCGTAGATCTACTCAGGCCGTCGTTGGCCCAAGCGGGAGAGCGCGCAAGGGCCGAATTTTCGGCCCAGGCCCAGGTTGCGGCCTAGGCGCGGGGGGAGTGCGCGGGACAGCGCGAGCGCGCGGACGACGCTGGGCCGTCTTGGGCTGCTGCAGCGCGCGCTGTTGGCCGGGCCGCGCTGCTGGGCGAGCTGGGCCACGCAGGCCTGAAATGAAAGAAGAAGAAAATCTTCTTATTATTTTTTTCAGGAGCAATTTTAATGCATATTTTTGATGAATTTGAATGATTTTGATACAATTTTCTATGCAAAATTTATCCAACGATATTTTGCTCAGAAAACAGTGAATTTTTTAGTGCTTCTGGAAAATAATAATATGAAAAGATTATTAATGTTTCCGCTGTGCATGATAATTATTGTTCTCTTTGATTAAATTTGAACCAACGGGATAATTTAATTTTAAGAGAAATGAATTTCTGATAATTTTGATGCAATTATGATATTGTTATTTTCTGACCAACGTTGTTAATAACAATATTATAATTTTGATCCATGAGAAATTGTGCATTAATTTTACTTCTTCCCAACGGTGATGTAAAATGTTTGCATGGATGAATTATAAGTTTTAATTTGACCAACGTTGAGTTAAAGCATGAAATTTTATATATAAATATTTCTTACTTACTCTGGTGTGATTTCAGGAGGCAAATGCATTGCGAACATTGCCAACATCCCAACACTCAACGGAACCAATCACCGTGTGTGGCGGGAGAAGTATGAATTGGAACTTGCGTTGGGAGAGGTCGATTTTGCCATCACCTCACCATGTCCTACTGAGCCAGAGGACCCGATGAGAGGTGACAATGAACCTGACGCTGATTTCGCTGCTCGAAAGCGTGATCATGCTGAAATAAGAATGAAATATGACCTTGAACATAGGCAATGGACTCTCTCCAACCGCAAGTGCCTGTTGGTAGCCAAAGCCACCATAGAAGAACAGATAAGGGGCTCAATCCCTGAATGTGCTACTGCCAAAGAATATCTTGAGAAAATCAAGAGTCAGTTTACTGGGTCTACTAAGGCCACAGCAAGTTCACTGATTAAGAAGCTTGTGAATGAGAAATTCACTGGTGGTAGCATAAGAGAGCACATTTTGAAGATGAACACTACGGCATCTAAGCTAAAAGAAATAAATTTGAAGGAGGAGGATTTCCTGATTCATTTGATTTTTGCTTCTTTGCCAAAAGAATATGACACCTTCATTGTGAACTACAATATGCAGCCTGAAAGATGGGGCATAGAAAGACTCATCTCAATGTGGGCTCAAGAAGAGGAGAGGATAAAGTCCTCACAAGGTGAATCTGCTCATTTTGTGAAGGATAACAAAAGAAAGAACTTTAATGGCAAGAATTCTAAACCACAAGGGAAACCTAAGTGGGATAAGACCTCTTCCTCCAGTTCATAGGGAAAGAAACCCCAGGATTCTGAGAATCAGCAGTATGGTGGAGCTGAAAAAGATCAGTGCAAGCACTGCTTCAAGAAGGAACACTACAAGAGGGATTGTCCAGACTTCCTGAAATCTCTGCTAAAGAAAGGTGATGAATTTATTATATTTGTAGATGAATCCCTGTATTTATGTTATGATAAATCCACTTGGTGGGTTGATTCAGGAGCAACTACTCATGTTGCAAATTCCTTATAGGGGTTAAGTGGGACGAGAACCTTGCAAAGAGGAGAAAGAACGATTAAAGTTGCAAATGGAGTGCAAGCCAATGTTGAAGCCATTGGAGATTTTTCTTTAGAATTGAATAATGGTTTTGTACTTAGACTTAAAGAAGTACTTTATGTTCTCTCTTTGCATAGAAATTTGATAATTGTTTCGAAACTCGATGATGATGGAATTGATTGCCATTTTGGTGATGGCAAGTGTAAGATACTGGTTAATAATAAATGTGTTGGTCTTGCCTTCCGACAAGACAAGCTTTATTTATTATCTCTTGCTGAGAATGCGAACAATGTATGTGATGAGAATGTGAATGATTCCCCATCTGCGGATATAACTAAGAAGCGGAAGAGAATTGATACTGTCTCTTCGAAATTATGGCATTGTCGCTTGGGCCATATTTCGAGGGGGAGAATGGAACGATTGGTTAAGGAATCAATTCTCCCGCACTTAGAATTTTCAGATTTAGAACAATATATTGATTGCATCAAAGGAAAGTATGTCAAGAAAATTAAGAAAGATGCTAAACGAAGCACAGGAATTTTAGAAATAATCCACATAGACATATTTATAACATTCAAAATATTTAAAGCTGAGGTTGAAAATCAGCACAATAAGAAAATGTGGATGGTTATGACTCGTTTATAACATTCACAGACGACTACTCTCGTTATGGCAATATTTATCCAATTAAAGAAAGATCAGAAGCATTGGATAAATTTAAAATATTTAAAGCTGAAGTTGAAAATCAGCACAATAAGAAAATCAAGATAGTACGATCAAACCGAGGTGGAGAGTACTATGGGCGACATACCCCATATGGCCAAATTCCTGGACCATTTGCAAGGTTCCTATAGGAAAATGGCATAGTTGCTCAGTACTCCACACCGGGGGAGCCTCAGCAGAATGGAGTGGCTGAAAGACGTAATCGTACCTTAATGGATATGGTAAGAAGCATGATGAGTTACTCCACATTACCGATTAGTTTATGGATGGAGGCACTGAAAACCGCCATTCACATACTTAATCGAGTACCAAGTAAATCGGTGCCTAAAACACCGTATGAATTATAGACAGGAAGGGAACCCTCACTTAACCATTTGCGTGTGTGGGGCTGTCCAGCTGAGGCAAAAGTGTTTAACCCAAACATAGGAAAGTTAGACTCCAAGATAGTCAGCTGCCATTTTATTGGCTATCTAGAAAGATCGAAAGGATATCGCTTCTATTATCCCGACAGACATACGAAGATTGTAGAAACAAGACACGATGTGTTCTTGGAGGATAACATGATCAGGGGGAGCATGGTAGCACGAGAAATCAGCCTACAGGAGAAGCGGGTACATGTACCCACTCCGATGGTTGAAGAACCATTCTTCATGCTACCTGCTGTTGTTGCACCGACAGTGCAGGACACTGTAGTGCCAACACCTGTTGCAAGTTCTCCCGTGGCGACAATGAATGAACATGAGGAACCTGTCCTTGAGGAACCTATCCTTGAGGAACCTATAGAACCAAATGTTGCACATGAGGAAGAACAACAACAGCCAAATGTGGAACAAGTGCTGGAGGCACCTAGAAGGGTCTTCAAAGAATAAGAAGATCAGCTATTACTGATGACTATGAAGTTTTATGAAACAGAAGAATGTCAGATGGGGGGATGATCCCACCTCATTTGAAGAAGCCATGAGAAGCGACCACTCATCAAAGTGGCTTTAAGGCCATGGAAGATGAATTGAAATCAATGAGTACCAATAAAGTTTGGGACTTAGAAAATATTCCTAAAGGAGCCAAAACAGTAGGTTGTAAATGGGTCTACAAAACGAAATATGACTCCCAAGGGAATATAGAAAGATTTAAAAGCGCGACTTGTGGCGAAAGGCTTCACGCAAAGAGAAGGGATTGATTACAATGAGACATTTTCTTCAGTCTCATGTAAGATTCCTTCAGAATTATAATGGCACTTGTAGCCCACTATGATTTGGAGTTACATCAAATGGATGTAAAGACGGCTTTCCTAAACGGAGATTTGGGAAGAAAATGTCTATATGGCACAACCGAAAGGTTTTGTCGTAAAAGGAAAGGAAAATATGGGATGCCGCCTGAAGAAATCAATCTACGGATTGAAGCAAGCTTCAAGACAGTGGTATTTGAAGTTTGATAGAATGATAAAAGTTTTGGGTTTGAAGAAAATGTTGAGGACAATTACGTTTATGCAAAGTTTAGGAATGGAAAGTACATATTCCTAATTTTGTATGTGGATGATATCTTGCTTGCTAGTAGTGATATCAATCTACTAATGGAAACGAAGAAATTCTTCTCCTCAAACTTTGATATGAAAGATCTCGGTGAGGCCTCGTTCGTTTTGGGAATAGAGATTCACCGAGACAGGAGAAAAGGGGTTCTAGGATTATCGCAAAAGGCATACATAGAAAAGGTCCTGAAGAAATTTAGTATGCATGCGTGCAGTCCTTCACCTGCTCCTATAGTCAAGGGCGATAGATTTGGGGAACATCAGTGTCCCAAGAACCAATATGAAATTGACCGAATGAAAGCGGTACCGTATGCTTCAGCTGTTGGAAGTTTACAATATGCTCAAGTGTGTACACGCCCTGACTTAGCTTTTGTTACCGGGTTACTTGGCAGATATCAAAAGAATCCAGGAATTGAACATTGGAAATTAGTGAAGAAAGTCCTGCGTTATTTGCAGGGTACGAAAGGCCTCATGCTTACGTATAGAAGATCTGATTCCCTGCAGATAGAGGGGTATTCAGATTCTGATTATGCGGGAGATGAAAGAAAATCCACGTCAGGATATGTATTTACTCTCGCAGGAGGGGCTATATCGTGGAAAAGCTCCAAACAAACCGTAACTACATCCTCGACAATGTATGCCGAGTTTGTAGCATGCTATGAGGCAACGGGGCAGGTGAATTGGCTGAAGAAATTCATACCCGGATTGAAAGTGATTGATGATATAAATGAACCACTGAGATTGTATTGTGATAACAATCCAGCGGTACAGTACGCTCACAACAATAGGTCAAGTGGTGCTGCCAAACACATTGACATAAAGTACTATGTTGTGAAAGATAAAGTTCGGGATCATATAATAAATCTTGAGCATATAAGTACAGAGAAAATGCTCGCGGATCCGCTCACAAAGGGCTTACCACCCAACGTGTTCAGAGAACACGTAGCCGGCATGGGTTTAAGGGAAAGCCTATGATTCCCGAACATACGAAGGGCCCAAAGAAAGTTTACATTTCAAAACGGAGAATGTATTGTGGCTGTTAGTCTAACGGCACTAATTGCTGTGACGATGGGACAGTTCTATGCACTAATCTGTGATGAAATAGGATGGAAGCAAGAAAAATATGAATTGAAAGTTTTGAGTATGAAATTAAGGAACGAAGAATAGATGAGAGATCAAGGGAGAGAATGTTAGGTTTGATCTCCCACCAGTTAGGCCCAACGGCCTTGGGCCTTGTTCTCTCGCGCCCTGATCGGGGGCGCCCAACCCTACATGGTTGGTGGGCCCCCGTCGCACAGCGCTATAAAGGAAAGGTGGGGGCCGGGGCTCGCAGTACGAGGTTCACCGCGCCGCCAGTCACCCCACCGACATCCTAACCCTAGACCCGATCTTGAAAGGGGCGCTGCCAGCGACGGGAAGCACCACCGACGCCGGCAACGCCACCCGACGCACACGCCGCCGCCGAGGACGCCACAGCGCCGACTCCCTCTCCACCGAACGTCGCTGCCGGCGCCAGATGGCGTCCGTCAACGAAACCCCGGCCGGAGCTTCGACCACTACGGCTTTCGATGGTTTGCTACCTATCACCCCCTTTCTCTCTATCTCTGTGCGAATCCCGAACACCTATTCTACTACTATGTATCCCAATCTGATGAATATGCCTAAAACGAAATCCAACACAATCGTCGTGAACACGCCAGATGGTCTCGCCGAGGAGGTTGGCGACGGAGAGGACGGTGAGCTGCGGGAAGCTGTGCAGGTGCTGCACCGGCACGGTGTTGGTGATGATCACCTCCTGGAAGAGGCCGCTGGAGAGCCTCTGCAGCGCGGGTGGGCTGAAGACCGCGTGGGTGCTGCAGGCGTACACAGCTCGCGCTCCCTCCTTGTGCAGCAGCTCGGCGCCCTTGGAGATGGTCCCGGCCGTGTCGATCATGTCGTCCACCATGACGGCAACCTTTCCCTGACATCACCGATGAGGTTCACCACCTCGGCCTGGTTGTGTCCCGCCGCCTCTTGTCGACGATGGCCAGCGGCGCGTCGGAGAGCTTCTTGGCGAAGGCGCGCGCCCTGGCCACCCTCCCACGTCCGGCGACACCACCACGACGTCGTTGGGGCAGATGGTCTTGCTGGCCAGGTAGTCGAGGATGACGGGCTGGCCGTAGACGTGGTCCACGGGGATGTCGAAGTAGCCGATGGACTGGCCCGAGTGGAGGTCGCAGGCCAGCACGCGGTGGGCGCCGGCCTCCGTGATGAGGTTGGCCACCAGCTTGGCGGCGATGGACTCGCGGCCCTGCATCTTCCTGTCGGCCCTGGCGTAGCCGAAGTAGGGGATGACGGCGGTGATGTTCTTGGCGGAGGCCCTCCGCAGGCGTCGATCATGATGAGGAGCTCCATGAGGTTCTCGTTGGCTGGAGGGCAGGTGGGCTGCACCAGGAACACGTCGCAGCCGCGCACGCTCTCCTGCAGCTGCACGTAGATCTCGCCGTCCGCGAACCGCCGCTTGATCTTGATCTTGCCCAGCTCCATCCCAAGGTAGCACGCGATCTCCTGCGCCAGCACCGGGTTGGCGCTGCCGGAGAAGATGCGCAGACGGCTGCCGCTGCTGGTGCTGGTGACGCCGCGCGGCGCTGGGATTGGGAATGGCAGGGACAAGGACGGAAGGGAGCTGCTGTCGTAGCCGTACCCGGCATGCTGCTGCTGCTGCACATGATGCGGGCGTGGCGCCGAGGACTAGGACGGTGGTGGGGGAAAAGTGAGGAGGAAGACGATGGGCAGGCGCAGCAAGCTCCGGCGGCCATGGAGCAGGACGCACTGGCTCCAGCCATGCTTCGGTCGCCAGCAGCGCATCGGCGATCGACTCGACTCAACACCCGCCTTGTTGCTTCATTCCATTGCTTCGGTTGGGATTTGGGATATTCATGGTCCGCATGCCATGCCCACTGTCTTCCCTGCGCTCGGCTCCGGAATCTGGATAAGACGACGAGAGGACAGAAACGACAGCGATCTACAGCAGCTTGTTCCTTCCCTTTATGGGCTTTTCCTTCGGCCCAGCTCAGGTAGCACATTCTAATGAAACGGAAGGATATCAAGTACATTCGAAAAACCAGGATACAAGACTCACCGAGACGCCGTTTATGGCGAGCTCTGAGTATTTTTCCGCGATTGTTGTTTTTTACAACAAACAAGCTTTATTTAACAGCATTCAGCTGTAAGCACCATTACGTTAATGGTTACATACTGAAGTGCCAAAGGTAGTGGGCACTGATGCGCATGTGCAGGGTTTGAACAGGTACAAGAGAAATTGAGCGGATTGGATTCTAAATCGCTAAGGTGGTGTTTAATTCAAGGGCCAAGGTCTAAGTGTGTCACATCGGAGTGTTCGAATAATAATAATAAAACAAATTACACAAGTTCTCAGTAATCCAGAGACGAATTTATTAAGCATAATTAATCCGTTATTAGCACATGTTTACGGTAGTAGCACATTGTCAAATCATGGACTAATTAAGCTTAAAAAATTCGTCTCACAAATTAATCGCAATCTATGTAATTAGTTATTTTTTTGTCTATATTTAATATACCATGCATGTGTCAAACATCCGATGTGATAGGGACTAAACTTTAGGGGATGAACTAAACAAGCCCTAAGTGTCTGTCTTGCAAGCAGGTCTGCTGTGATTCATATTTCTGCTGACCTTGACTCCAATGCTTGTGCTTTCTTCTTGCGTGATGATCTGGGTAAATGGCTTTATTCTCCAATCTGGTGGATTAGAATGATCTGAGCTATTTAAGAATTGCACCAGCGTTGACTATCTGACAAGAAGTTTATGTGGTTTAGTTGTAGTCGATCAGTGACAGTCACAGCCAGAGCGAGAGCCGCAGCCTCAGATATTAGGACT
>NW_027097816.1:0-24431 GCF_019320115.1 Miscanthus floridulus | reverse complement strand
GGCGCCGAACATACCATTGGCTCAGAAATTGTTTTGGATACACCCGATGGAACTCCTAGGTGATGTGGGTCATGTGGAGTCTTATTTCAGTCTGTTGGGAGCCAGTGTCGGTGCAAGATAGGGGCACGGTTTGCGCCGAACATACCATTGGCTCAGAAATAATTTTGGACGCACCCGATAGTACTCCTAGGTGACGTGGGTCAATTGGAATCTCGTTTCGGTCTGTTGGGAGCCAGTGTCGGTGCAAGATATGTGCACGGTTGGCGCCGAACATACCATTGGCTCGGAAATCATTTTGGACACAACCGATGGAACTCCTTGTCGCAGAACCGACCAATTTATAAGAATACAAGTATAATGGCAATCCGCAAGCGGTCACACTGTCATACTTGAACCCATATAAACCTGGTAGTCCATCGAGTACCACGACGGGTCTCGATAAACGATTTACAACAACCAAGATCGTACAGGATTCAACATGCATGCCACAAATTACATAAAGTTCACAGATACTTTTCGTCATCAGAGTACGAATAAAAGTTATTACAAAACAAGTTTGATAAACAAAGCGGAAGCAAATAAGTTCGAGATAAAGTTTTTCCAACATAGTTTAATACAGTGCCAAACCAGATCACGGTCCACAAAAGCAAAGATAGGAATTACTAAGGAAGCCTGCCCACGGCTTACTCCTCATCCACAGCGGGATAGAAGCAACTCTTGCAATAACCATGATACACAGTGCCATCTGCAACAATGGGAAAATAAACCCTGAGTACGAGAAGGTACTCAGCTAGACTTACCCGTCATGAACCAGAAATAAAATGACTCCAAGGATTATGCAAGGCTGTATAAGTGGACGTAACTTGACAACATTTTTGCGAAAAAGGCAATTAATCTTTGTACACTTGTGATTCTTTTATCAAGTTAATTATAACTATCCATTTCTAGGTTAGCAACTATCCTATGCCAAACATGTGGTATATTATTTAGAATCACACAATAGTAACCATAGCAGATATTGTAATTCCATATTCATTTGAACCATCATGTTTCATAACACAGTTACTACGGTGTTGGAGCTAGCCAAGTTTCTCACTATCCGGGAGAGATGGCGATTCGAATCGATTTTCACCAGCTGGGAATTTATTCCTAACACAAACCCAGATCTATCAGCCACGATAGTCTTAGGTCACCTTTGGTACAACTCCGGTACACATTTCGCGGGTTCGTACTGCGCCGCACAATCTGGAACACCAGATGCCAGGATGCTCAGGCCAAACCTGCCCTTGGGCTCAGTCTGATCGTTCCCCGGAAGGAGCGCACAACAGAACGATTCCCGGCCTGAGTTGAATTACTCGGCTTAGCGGTCGGAACGAGTTATCCGGCCAGCTAAGTGAGAGGCATGCGTTCAATCTTGTCAGAAGTTCCAACAACGGTACGGTCCTTGATCGACACAGACGGGGATAAGTCCACACCCAAGACCTCCATGCCTTGTTGCTTCCCTATCGACCTCCCGTCCGGTCTCAATTTACTTTTACCACATGGTTCTGTTCCACGATAGCAGATATAGCCAACCGTGCTCCGGTATCCACCTATATCTCGCAGGTGACAGGACATCACCCGACTTCTACCGGTCTAAGCATGGCTAAGCATATATTCGATCCTGGACCTATACCGGTTAAAGGGTTAATATCTGGACAAGGAATGTACATGCATCAAGTGGTTTCATTCAACTCTTATAACCTAATGCATCAATCATAAATACGTAAGTAAACATTTGTAAATTACTGGGAGACTTATAATGCTCCGGGGCTTGCCTCGCAGAAAGGAAGTAGGACGATGGTCAGGGCACTCCGGAAGCTCTTCAGGGTTCTGCTCCACGCCTTCGGGAGCGGGGACTTGCGGATTCTCCTGCGGGTTCCCTTCCTCTGCTTCTTCGAATTCCAGCAACGTGATTTCTTCCTCCGATCCTAGATGCATGAGTATGGTATGAGTATTACGAATGCATAATGTTAACACGTGCATCACGTTGTTTGAGTAGGTGCATATCTCTTCTCGCTTACTACTTAACTACTTCTACAATGCATCGACTATGCCATAAACAATATCTACTTGTTTCACTCATAACTGGAGTTCTACAATTCCAAATCTAGTGATCCTGGACTTTCTGGAAAGCTTATCAAATTTTCTACAACTTTGTTATTAACCATTTTTACAGTCCACATCAGTTTCAACATGCAACTCATCATATTCTAGAATCAGTCCGGAAATGACTTAACATGCAATATAAAGTAATAACACCTCTACTTCATGTAATCATTCACAAATTGACAACCTAGAACCTACTAACAGTTTAAGCATACCAAACATAGTTAAGATAATATAATGGCAAGGCCCAAACTATTTATTAAATTGCTTTTATTATTTTATTTAGATATCTAGGTTAAATAATAAATATATAACAGATGTGCTGAATAAATTCTCAAAAATTTACAGAGCCTTAATAATGCTATCAAAGGGCTACTATAAAAATTTCATGTCATTTTACTAAGTAGAACATCCTATACAAAAATGATAAGGAAGCAAGGCTTGAAATAGCATAAATGGAAAATCCTATTGAAAAGTGTCAAGCAACAGATTTCTTATTTTTCTTAACATCCATATGGTACTAGTATCATCTCCAACAAATTTCATGAATTTTGGACTTATAATTAATTTATAAAAATTCATGCAAGGATTAACTATTTATAAAAGAAAAATCTATAACTATAGATCTACACATGCACTGGTTCTCAAATTTTTATCCAAGCTCATGTATGACAAGAATAGCCTACCACAAAAATTTCATAATTTTTGGAGCACAGGAACTCTAGATATAAAATAAACAAATTTAAATGCATTCAAAAGCACATTTGAAATCCCTATTTAAATCTCCAGAAATTTCTACTGTTGAAACCAAGAACATATTTTTCCTAAATACTACACTTCCTAAGGAACACAACCATATTTATTTCAACATTTTTGGAGCTACCAATCTGCAGATACAAAAATAACAAAACAAATCAAAAACTGGATTCAAAATGAGTTAGCCCTCTCTACTGCTGTCGCTGACAGGTGGGACCCGCTGGTCAGGGGACCCCACGCGTCAGTGACACGGAACAGGGCAGCGGCGCTGCGCGGTGCTGGCGCGGCCAGAGCTCGACGACGGCGAACTCGCTGGCGGTGACATCATCATACGATGACCTACTCGACTTAGCGGAGCTATTGAGCTACTTGGGTGGCCTTCTCATCGGAGCTAGCGGCTACGGCGGCGGCCATGGCGGGGTGAAGGTGCGGGTCGACGGTGAAACGCCGGTGTGGGCTACGGTGGTTCAAATCAACTGCGTGGACAAGCATCTATGAACGCTGGGGAACCTAGCGCGCTAGCTAACGGAGCAGGGAGGAGGACTGTGGCGGCGTGGCCACGACGACGGGGCTCACGGCGGAACTCCGGCGAGCCTACACGCACTGCGGTGGCTTACCGGGCTTTAGTCAGCGGGCACGGGGAGAAACAATGGGGTGCTGGGGAGACGGTGGAGCTATCACGGTGGTGCGGAAGTGGCCTAGGCACGAGCTGCGCGCGGCTATGGCGACGGCGGAGCTGTGGGCGCTCGGCGGCTGCTGCTGCGAGGAAGAAAAGCCGAGGCGAAGCAAATGGAGGCGCTGGAAAGGCTCGGGCGGGCGCTGGCGTGATGAAGGCGCGCTCGGGCGCGGCGTGGCCTGCGCGGACAGACCGGCGGTGACGCGCGGCCGTTTCCCGCGCCACGCGGCGTGCGAAGCCTGAAGCCGGTCGGCCATGACGCCGCGATTCAGTTCGTCAGTTAAGTCCCGATCAGTGCCTGACAGCGCGTTTTCGAAACGGTTTATTGGCTAATCGGTGGCTCCAACTCGTAAATGATCTAAATGACTTTCGTAGTCCTAAGTACCAGCTACAAATGTTGTTCAATCACCTCGTGCTAATTCGCAACATAGACGGAGTAATCTCGTGCCCAACCTTGGCTGTCAGTCGGCCAGTTGATCAAATACTTCGAAAAATTTCCTAAGTGTTGAAGGCTGGATTTGCTGGTTTTTGTGGGACCCATTCAAGCATGTTAGAAGCAAAATCAGTCCATGACCCAAAAATAAAAGTTGTTCCTTATGTCAAACACTACAACTTTGCTTTAGTGAACTCCTCCATGCAAGGTCTCTAACACCTAGTTCAACTTTAGTCAAACTTGTCACTTTGAAATCATGATGCACATTCAAACCATGGCTAAATGACCAAACTAGCCCTAGCACTAAATACCAAAGTTGTTCATGATGATACTCTAAGCATGTCAAAACAATTTGCAAGGTCATTTAAGCATTTCATGTAGTAGTCACTCATATAGCTATTCAGCCCAACACATGAAATAACACTCAAATGCTTGATCATGAAATATGGCCTTCATGAACAAGGTTCCTTTTGCTAACCTAAGTATAGCTAAGGTGTTTTAGTGACTAGCATTACCCACTTGCATTCATTTGTACAAGATCATATGCATATGTTCCAAGAAACATGAAATAACAAGAAATGTTTCATATGTTTTGATCAAATGTTTCAATTGTAATTGATGATTTATGAATGCTTGATGCTCATGCTCATGTTATGCAAGTCAAGTTATGCAAGGCTAACACCCGAGGTGTTACAGCCCCTCCCCCTTATAAAAATCTCATCCCGAGATTTGCAAGACCTACCATTCTTGGAAAAAGGCGGGGTAAACTTCTTGCAGATAATCTTCTCTTTCCCATGTAGCATCTTGTTCACTATGATTGTTCCACACCACCTTATAGAACTTAATGATCTTACTCCTTGTTACTCTCTCCATCACTTCTAATACTCGAATTGGCTTTTCTTCATAGGTCAGGTCCTGATTGGAGCTGCACGTTGGTGGGCGCAATAGCTTCCTCCGGTACTCGAAGACATTTCTTTAGCTGAGACACATGGAACACATCAAAGATTGCACTCATCTCTGGTGGTAGTTGTAGCTTGTACGCAACATTTCCCTTTCGTTCCAAAATTTTGTATGGCCCTACATATCTTGGTGAAAGCTTCTTTTTCATCCCAAATCTCTTCACACCTTTCATGGGTGATACTCTCAAGTACACATAGTCACCTACTCCAAAAGTTAGTGGTCTTCTTCTTCTGTCGACATAACTCTTCTGTCTTGATTGAGCTGCCTTCATGTGTTGTTGGATGATACGTACTTGTTCTTCGGCTTCATTGACAAAATCAATACCAAAATATCTCCTTTCACCGGGCTCAATCCAATTCAATGGAGTTCTGCACTTTCTGCCATACAAAGCTTCAAATGGAGCCATCTTGATACTCGCTTGATAACTGTTGTTATAGGAGAATTCAGCCAAAGGTAGCCATTTCTCCCATGAACCTTTTGAAGATATAACACAAGCCCTAAGTAAATCTTCTAGGATTTGGTTTACTCTCTCCGTCTGTCCTGAAGTTTGCGGATGATAAGCTGAACTCCTGATTAGCTTGGTTCCCAAAGCTTGGTGTAAGTGTTCCCAGAAACGAGCTATGAACTGCGGTCCTCTATCCGATATTATGGTCCGGGGTACTCCATGCAACTTCACGATCTGGGAAACATATAACTCAGAATATTTACCCGCGTGATATGTGGTGTGAACTGGTACAAAATGGGCTGACTTTGTGAGACGATCAACAATGACCCAGATTGAATCGTGACCTTGGGGCGTTGTTGGAAGGCCTGTGATAAAGTCCATACTGATCTCCTCCCATTTCCATCCTGGAATAGGCAATGGCTGAAGTAATCCAGCGGTTTTCATATGGACGGCTTTCACTCTGCTGCAGTTATCACATCTAGCAACATAGGCTGCGATCTCTTTCTTCATCTTAGTCCACCAAAAACGGTTTCTTAGATCTTGATACATTTTACTACTACCCGGGTGGATAGACAATTTGGACGAGTGAGCTTCTTCTAAAATCTGATTCCTTAGCTCACTGGTCTTTCGGCACCACTAGCCGGTCCTCAAACCATAATACACCTCTTTCGTCCAATCTAAAGTGTTTTGTCTCTTGCTCTTGCATTTTTCTCTTGATGTGACTTATTCCTACATCTGTCTGCTGTAGCTCTATGATTCGGCTCTCAAGCGAACAACTGATTGTGATATTGTGGAGTACGGCAGGATGTAGCAAGTTGAATCCATCTTCCAATAGTGCTTCCATAGTGTTGCAATGGGACTTCCGACTAAGTGCATCAGCTACTACATTTGCTTTACCCGGATGGTAATGCACTTCCAAATTATAGTCCTTAATCAATTCCAACCATCTACGTTGTCTCATGTTCAGTTCTGGCTGGGTAAAGATATACTTGAGGCTTTTGTGGTCAGTATAGATATGACATACATTGCCCAACAAGTAATGTCTCCATATCTTTAGTGCATGGACAACGGCTGCAAGTTCCAAATCATGTGTAGGGTAGTTGGCTTCATGTTTTCTCAGTTGCCGAGAGGCATATGCAATTACTCTCCCTTCCTTGCATAAGTACACATCCCAAACCTATTCCTGATGCATCACAAAATACATCAAAAGGCTTTTCAATGTCTGGTTGTGCTAGCACTGGTGCGGTAGTCAACAAAGTTCTGAGGGTGTGAAAAGCTGTTTCACATTCTGGTGTCCACTTGTATTTCTCAGCCTTCTGAAGTAATCTGGTCATAGGCTTAGCTATCTTTGAGAAGTCGGGAATAAACCGACGATAGTATCCTGCTAACCCTAGGAAACTCCGAACTTCATGCACCGAAGTTGGGGCTTTCCAATCCATGACCTCTTGCACCTTTGATGGGT
The DNA here is from genome assembly GCF_019320115.1 of Miscanthus floridulus. Lineage (NCBI taxonomy): Eukaryota > Viridiplantae > Streptophyta > Magnoliopsida > Poales > Poaceae > Miscanthus > Miscanthus floridulus. Next base: position 17,551 of record NW_027097816.1, on the reverse strand, counting down.
CTACTGAGATTCCATCTCTGGATAAAATGTGACCTAAGAAAGGCACTTTGCTCATCCAAAATTCACATTTGCTAAACTTGGCATATAGCTTATGCTCCCTCAGTCTGGATAGGACAATCCGCAGATGCTCTTCATGGTCTGACTCATTTTCTGAGTAAATTAATATGTCATCAATAAACACAACCACGAACTTATCAAGTTCGGGCATGAATACCGAGTTCATTAGGTACATAAAGTAGGCTGGAGCATTTGTTAGTCCGAAAGACATAACCAAATACTCGTATAAGCCGTACCTAGTAGAGAAAGCAGTCTTCGGTATATCCTCCGGTCTGATCTTTATCTGATGGTAACCTGATCTTAAGTCAATTTTGGAGAATACTTTTGCCTTCGCTAGCTGATCGAACAAGATGTCGATGCGGGGTAACGGATATTTGTTCTTGATGGTCACAGCATTGAGTGGTCTGTAATCTACACACATCCTCAGTGACTTATCCTTCTTTTTCACAAACAATGCTGGACATCCCCACGGAGATGAGCTAGGTTGGATAAGACCTTTGTCCAATAGATCTTGCAATTGAACTTTAAGTTCTGCTAACTCATTGGGTGGCATTCTATAGGGCCTTCTGGATATGGGTGCGGTACCTGGCACTAATTCGATCTTAAATTCCACATCCCTATCCGGTGGTAGACCTGGTAATTCCTCTGGAAATACGTCCGGAAACTCACAAACCACTGGGATATCACATATGGTGGTGGCTTGGATAGCACAGGCTAAATGTTGGGGTTCGAAATCGCGGGAGAGTGGAACTAGAAAAGCATTCCCTCCCGTGGGTTCTCTCAACATGATAGTACGGGTGCTAGTGTCAATAAGAGCACCATGATACTTCATCCAATTCATGCCTAAGATTACACTTATCGACAACCCCGGCAATATTATCAAATCTGTGGTGTACTCCCGCCCTTGTATCAAAATGAGTACATTTTTGACTATCTTTTTGGTAGTAACAGTTCCCCCTGCTGAACTTATGTTAAAACCCCCTTTACTTACTTCAATTATTTCTTGATCATGTCTAGATGCAAATGCTTGACTCATAAATGAATGAGAAGCTCCTGAATCAAATAAAACAACAGCGGGGTGTTTGTTGACAAGAAACATACCAGCCGTGACAACTTCTCCGGCGGGCACTTCCTCCACAGCGGTATAATGCACTTGTCCCTGACGTGCCCTGGCATTCATCTGCCTTTGATTGTTCTGATTTGGGTTGCCATTCCTCTTGGGGTGGGGGCACTCCTTGGACCAATGACCTAGTTGGTTGCAGTTGAAACAAGGTTGATTACTTTTGAATCCGGTGGAGCTGTCCTGATTACCATTCCCTTTTGGTAAGGCAATAGTGAACGCCTTACGAAACGGTTTCTGTGGCCTGTTATTCTGAGCTTTCGGTGGTGGGGGCCTGAACTTAGGTGCAGGTGGACGGAATTGTGGCCTAGCTGTGATAGGCGCTTTTGACTGGAAAGATCCGGATGCACCGGCCTCATAGGCCCTCTTGCGACCTTTAGCAACTGCATGCATGTTGTTGTGGTTTTCTTGGGTCAAGGCATCACTAATAAACTCATTGTACGTGGCACATCGAGAATTTGCCATAGTCTTCATTAGTTTGGTACCCAACCCTCGCTTGAAACTCTCAATCTTTTTCTCTTCTGTATCCACGAAACCGGGAGCATATCTTGACAAGTTGTTGAATGCGTGCATATATTCTGTGAGTGACTTGGTTCCCTGAGTGAGCCTCATAAATTCGGCTGCTTTCATGCGCATCAGGCCCGGGGGAATATGGTGTCCCCTAAAAGCCAGCTTGAATTGATCCCAGGTCACTCTCGCATTAGCAGGCAGAGACGACAGAAAGTGCGTCCACCAGATTCCTGCTGGTCCTTGCAGCTGATGAGAAGCATATTCAGCTTTGAGGTGCTCGGTGACCCTTAGCAGACGAAATTTCTGCTCGATGGTATTCAGCCACTCATCGGCCTGCAATGGTTCCTCAGCCACTTTGAAGATCGGAGGCTTCGTGTCCAAAATTCCTTGAATGTACTGTGCTGATTTGGCTCGGCCCCTGGTTGATGTGGGTGGCCACGAGCAGTGTTTTGCGCGATGAGGCGCAAAGCTTCTTCCATTGTCCTCTGGCTACCCAAGAACTGGGTAAAGAACTCCTGAGCAGACGGTGGCGGTGGGGGTGGCAAATCATCCTGGTTGCCATCCTGACCGCTACTAGCTCCAGCACGGGTGCGCGTCATCTGCGAAGTTGCAACAATAAGCGATTATTGGTCGATGCCAAGAGATTGCAGATGAATTAGGTATTCATGCCAAACTGAAATTACTGGAGAAAATTCTCAAAAGCACAATAAAAACAGAGGCATAATAATTCATTCTCGCAACATGACATCACCAATTTGACCACTTATCGTGCTCATAACGCATGCAATTTAAAGCGTGATTACCGACAAAGAACTGGAATTGCATTGACGTTTACCCAACGTGCGATTAACATTACATGATAGTCTGGTTACCAATGCCAATTTGGACTACAGGTCCATTACATAAATAAAGGTGATACATTAGTCTTCCCACTACACGCTAAGTGATCTAATCCTCATCATGATCACTATCGAGGTCAGATGCAGAATCATCTTCTTCCCCAGGTTCTATTTCTGCTTCAGGTGCCACTTCTTCTTCTTCCTCGTACCCTTCTAGATCCATTTCTGCGGCTCCAGGTGGTACATAAGGGTGGAGCTGATTGTGCAGTAGGTGAACCTCTTCATGCAGATTATCGTTGTATTCTTCCGCATTGGCCAGCTGCTGTCCCAGCTCGAACTGTCGGGCTCTCAGGACATCTTCCCTGGACCAGGCTGCATTCCGCTGATGAGTTAACCTAGTCATCTCCTCGGTGAGCCTTTCAATCTCGGCGTCGTGCTCCCTCTGAAGCTGACGTCGGTCCTCGCGGGCATGACCAAGAGCACCAGACACACGTCTGAGGCTACCTTCAACTCCATCTAACACCCTCATCATTGCAAACATGGCGCTCATTGCAGGGTTATCGCTGTTCTGCCTTTCTGCGGCACCAATTTCCAAGGGTCTTCCTCTTGCCTGCTGCCATGAGTCAGTGGAGGGGTTACCTCTTGGAAAGACTCCAACCAAAGCGGCTGCCAGCTCCTGAGGAAAACGATCCATGATATCCCTCAGGATCCCAAAAGCTGCCCTGCCAGCTGCTTCTTCAGCAGTCCTACCAGTCGACTCATAACACCAGCCTGTCCACTCAGAATCGTCACCTCGGGGGCGGACAACGGCCTCCACAGTAACTAAGAGACCTTCTCCCAACCGCTCATTCGCCCAGAAGTAGCGGGGTTCCATTCCATCAGGATAGCCTACATAGCTGAGCACTCTCCATAAAAGTGTAGGCATCCCAAACTCTCCAAGGAACGTGTGACGTTGACGGGTACGTGGAGCAAGCTGACGGCTAGGAGCTCTGCCTCCGGTGGACTTGCGAGCAGTCTGCTTGGTGCGTGCCATCTGCACCATCAACATGTACCCTTTGGTGAGACAATGCCATAATGGATAAGAGTTACATAACCGAGTAAGAATCTTATAAGGGGAGGAACAATTGTAATTATGTGAATGATAGTTTAACATGATGCATGCTCGTGCCGTACGTCCTCACAAACTTAGGAAAAATTTGTTTCTAACGGTAGACACGGTGGCATACATACGTTCTCTCATAAATAGCGTAACTAGTCGAGCTACACGTTTCGTTGTTAGTGTACCTACATAAAATTTCATTTCAGCCCTAAACCCATAAAGAATATGCAGAATGTAATTGTAAATACTTCCATATATGTATCCCCATACATATACTTCCGTATCAATCTACCCAACAATAATTTAAACCCACAATTAAATACGTACCATATACACATGCAAGCATGCATACATAGCCGTACCAGAACTAGCTCTTCCCGACCGCACGCTCACATCTTGCGGTCATATACTCATCTTACCTTGGCGTAGAGGCATTTGATCCATACATTACCACTCAAGTGAATGGCATCCATACTATAGCACGCCGTATGGACGACGAAGTAAAAACCCCCATGTTAGTACTTAAATAGCCACCTAATAGTCCTTAATCTGGGCATAAGGAAAGTGATCATTGGCACACTTTAGATTTCAAATACCTATTATATAACTATTAGTTGCTAGAGAAGGGTTTTCGGAAACAAAAACTTTTGTTTTAAATACTCTTGTGACAATTAACGTTGAATCCTGCTCTGATACCAGCTGTCGCAGAACCGACCAATTTATAAGAATACAAGTATAATGGCAATCCGCAAGCGGTCACACTGTCATACTTGAACCCATATAAACCCGGTAGTCCGTCGAGTACCACGACGGGTCTCGATAAACGATTTACAACAACCAAGATCGTACAGGATTCAACATGCATGCCACAAATTACATAAAGTTCACAGATACTTTTCGTCATCAGAGTACGAATAAAAGTTATTACAAAACAAGTTTGATAAACAAAGCGGAAGCAAATAAGTTCGAGATAAAGTTTTTCCAACATAGTTTAATACAGTGCCAAACCAGATCACGGTCCACAAAAGCAAAGATAGGAATTACTAAGGAAGCCTGCCCACGGCTTACTCCTCATCCACAGCGGGATAGAAGCAACTCTTGCAATAACCATGATACACAGTGCCATCTGCAACAATGGGAAAATAAACCCTGAGTACGAGAAGGTACTCAGCTAGACTTACCCGTCATGAACCAGAAATAAAATGACTCCAAGGATTATGCAAGGCTGTATAAGTGGACGTAACTTGACAACATTTTTGCGAAAAAGGCAATTAATCTTTGTACACTTGTGATTCTTTTATCAAGTTAATTATAACTATCCATTTCTAGGTTAGCAACTATCCTATGCCAAACATGTGGTATATTATTTAGAATCACACAATAGTAACCATAGCAGATATTGTAATTCCATATTCATTTGAACCATCATGTTTCATAACACAGTTACTACGGTGTTGGAGCTAGCCAAGTTTCTCACTATCCGGGAGAGACGGCGATTCGAATCGATTTTCACCAGCTGGGAATTTATTCCTAACACAAACCCAGATCTATCAGCCACGATAGTCTTAGGTCACCTTTGGTACAACTCCGGTACACATTTCGCGGGTTCGTACTGCGCCGCACAATCTGGAACACCAGATGCCAGGATGCTCAGGCCAAACCTGCCCTTGGGCTCAGTCTGATCGTTCCCCGGAAGGAGCGCACAACAGAACGATTCCCGGCCTGAGTTGAATTACTCGGCTTCGCGGTCGGAACGAGTTATCCGGCCAGCTAAGTGAGAGGCATGCGTTCAATCTTGTCAGAAGTTCCAACAACGGTACGGTCCTTGATCGACACAGACGGGGATAAGTCCACACCCAAGACCTCCATGCCTTGTTGCTTCCCTATCGACCTCCCGTCCGGTCTCAATTTACTTTTACCACATGGTTCTGTTCCACGATAGCAGATATAGCCAACCGTGCTCCGGTATCCACCTATATCTCGCAGGTGACAGGACATCACCCGACTTCTACCGGTCTAAGCATGGCTAAGCATATATTCGATCCTGGACCTATACCGGTTAAAGGGTTAATATCTGGACAAGGAATGTACATGCATCAAGTGGTTTCATTCAACTCTTATAACCTAATGCATCAATCATAAATACGTAAGTAAACATTTGTAAATTACTGGGAGACTTATAATGCTCCGGGGCTTGCCTCGCAGAAAGGAAGTAGGACGATGGTCAGGGCACTCCGGAAGCTCTTCAGGGTTCTGCTCCACGCCTTCGGGAGCGGGGACTTGCGGATTCTCCTGCGGGTTCCCTTCCTCTGCTTCTTCGAATTCCAGCAACGTGATTTCTTCCTCCGATCCTAGATGCATGAGTATGGTATGAGTATTACGAATGCATAATGTTAACACGTGCATCGCGTTGTTTGAGTAGGTGCATATCTCTTCTCGCTTACTACTTAACTACTTCTACAATGCATCGACTATGCCATAAACAATATCTACTTGTTTCACTCATAACTGGAGTTCTACAATTCCAAATCTAGTGATCCTGGACTTTCTGGAAAGCTTATCAAATTTTCTACAACTTTGTTATTAACCATTTTTACAGTCCACATCAGTTTCAACATGCAACTCATCATATTCTAGAATCAGTCCGGAAATGACTTAACATGCAATATAAAGTAATAACACCTCTACTTCATGTAATCATTCACAAATTGACAACCTAGAACCTACTAACAGTTTAAGCATACCAAACATAGTTAAGATAATATAATGGCAAGGCCCAAACTATTTATTAAATTGCTTTTATTATTTTATTTAGATATCTAGGTTAAATAATAAATATATAACAGATGTGCTGAATAAATTCTCAAAAATTTACAGAGCCTTAATAATGCTATCAAAGGGCTACTATAAAAATTTCATGTCATTTTACTAAGTAGAACATCCTATACAAAAATGATAAGGAAGCAAGGCTTGAAATAGCATAAATGGAAAATCCTATTGAAAAGTGTCAAGCAACAGATTTCTTATTTTTCTTAACATCCATATGGTACTAGTATCATCTCCAACAAATTTCATGAATTTTGGACTTATAATTAATTTATAAAAATTCATGCAAGGATTAACTATTTATAAAAGAAAAATCTATAACTATAGATCTACACATGCACTGGTTCTCAAATTTTTATCCAAGCTCATGTATGACAAGAATAGCCTACCACAAAAATTTCATAATTTTTGGAGCACAGGAACTCTAGATATAAAATAAACAAATTTAAATGCATTCAAAAGCACATTTGAAATCCCTATTTAAATCTCCAGAAATTTCTACTGTTGAAACCAAGAACATATTTTTCCTAAATACTACACTTCCTAAGGAACACAACCATATTTATTTCAACATTTTTGGAGCTACCAATCTGCAGATACAAAAATAACAAAACAAATCAAAAACTGGATTCAAAATGAGTTAGCCCTCTCTACTGCTGTCGCTGACAGGTGGGACCCGCTGGTCAGGGGACCCCACGCGTCAGTGACACGGAACAGGGCAGCGGCGCTGCGCGGTGCTGGCGCGGCCAGAGCTCGACGACGGCGAACTCGCCGGCGGTGACATCATCATACGATGACCTACTCGACTTAGCGGAGCTATTGAGCTACTTGGGTGGCCTTCTCATCGGAGCTAGCGGCTACGGCGGCGGCCATGGCGGGGTGAAGGTGCGGGTCGACGGTGAAACGCCGGTGTGGGCTACGGTGGTTCAAATCAACGCGTGGACAAGCATCTATGAACGCTGGGGAACCTAGCGCGCTAGCTAACGGAGCGGGAGGAGGACTGTGGCGGCGTGGCCACGACGACGGGGCTCACGGCGGAACTCCGGCGAGCCTACACGCACTGCGGTGGCTTACCGGGCTTTGTCAGCGGGCACGGGGAGAAACAATGGGGTGCTGGGGAGACGGTGGAGCTATCACGGTGGTGCGGAAGTGGCCAGGCACGAGCTGCGCGCGGCTATGGCGACGGCGGAGCTGTGGGCGCTCGGCGGCTGCTGCTGCGAGGAAGAAAAGCCGAGGCGAAGCAAATGGAGGCGCGGAAAGGCTCGGGCGGGCGCTGGCGTGATGAAGGCGCGCTCGGGCGCGGCGTGGCCTGCGCGGACAGACCGGCGGCGACGCGCGGCCGTTTCCCGCGCCACGCGGCGTGCGAAGCCTGAAGCCGGTCGGCCATGACGCCGCGATTCAGTTCGTCAGTTAAGTCCCGATCAGTGCCTGACAGCGCGTTTTCGAAACGGTTTATTGGCTAATCGGTGGCTCCAACTCGTAAATGATCTAAATGACTTTCGTAGTCCTAAGTACCAGCTACAAATGTTGTTCAATCACCTCGTGCTAATTCGCAACATAGACGGAGTAATCTCGTGCCCAACCTTGGCTGTCAGTCGGCCAGTTGATCAAATACTTCGAAAAATTTCCTAAGTGTTGAAGGCTGGATTTGCTGGTTTTTGTGGGACCCATTCAAGCATGTTAGAAGCAAAATCAGTCCATGACCCAAAAATAAAAGTTGTTCCTTATGTCAAACACTACAACTTTGCTTTAGTGAACTCCTCCATGCAAGGTCTCTAACACCTAGTTCAACTTTAGTCAAACTTGTCACTTTGAAATCATGATGCACATTCAAACCATGGCTAAATGACCAAACTAGCCCTAGCACTAAATACCAAAGTTGTTCATGATGATACTCTAAGCATGTCAAAACAATTTGCAAGGTCATTTAAGCATTTCATGTAGTAGTCACTCATATAGCTATTCAGCCCAACACATGAAATAACACTCAAATGCTTGATCATGAAATATGGCCTTCATGAACAAGGTTCCTTTTGCTAACCTAAGTATAGCTAAGGTGTTTTAGTGACTAGCATTACCCACTTGCATTCATTTGTACAAGATCATATGCATATGTTCCAAGAAACATGAAATAACAAGAAATGTTTCATATGTTTTGATCAAATGTTTCAATTGTAATTGATGATTTATGAATGCTTGATGCTCATGCTCATGTTATGCAAGTCAAGTTATGCAAGGCTAACACCCGAGGTGTTACACTCCTAGGTGACGTGGGTCATGTGGAGTCTTGTCTCAGTCCATTGGGAGCCAATGTCCGTGCAAGATAGGTGCACGGTTTGTGCCAAACATACCATAGGCTCGGAAATCATTTTGGACGCACCCGATGGTACTCCTAGGTGATGTGGGTCATGTGGAATCTCGTTTCGATCTGTTGGGAGCCTGTGTCGGTGCAAGATAGGTGAATGGTTGGCGCCGAACGTACCATAGGCTCGGAAATCATTTTGGACACACCCGATGGAACTCCTAGGTGACGTGGGTCATGTGGAGTCTCGTTTCTGTCCGTTGGGAGCCAGTGTCGGTGCAAGATAGGTGCACGGTTGGCGCGGAACATACCATAGGCTCGGAAATCGTTTTGGACACACCCAATGGAACTCCTAGGTGACGTGGGTCATGTGGAGTCTTGTTTCAGTCCGTTGGGAGCCAGTGTCCGTGCAAGATAGGTGCACGGTTTGTGCTGAACATACCATAGGCTCGAAAATCATTTTGGACGCACCCGATAGTACTCCTAGGTGACGTGGGTCAAGTGGAATCTTGTTTCGGTCTGTTGGGAGCCAGTGTCGGTGCAAGATAGGTGCACGGTTGGCGCCGAACATACCATTGGCTCAGAAATGGTTTTGGACACACCCGATGGAACTCCTAGGTGACATGGGTCATGTGGAGTCTTGTTTCAATCCGTTGGGAGCCAGTGTCGGTGCAAGATAGGGGCGGTTTGCGCCGAACATACCATTGGCTCAGAAATAATTTTGGACGCACCCGATAGTACTCCTAGATGACGTGGGTCAATTGGAATCTCGTTTCGGTCTGTTGGGAGCCAGTGTCGGTGCAAGATATGTGCACGGTTGGTGCCGAACATACCATTGGCTCGGAAATCATTTTGGACACAGCCGATGGAACTCCTAGGTGACGTGGGTCATGTGGAGTCTTGTCTCAGTCCGTTGGGAGCCAGTGTCCATGCAAGATAGGTGCACGGTTTGTGCCGAACATACCATAGGCTCGGAAATCATTTTGGACGCACCCGATGGTACTCCTAGGTGATGTGGGTCATGTGGAATCTCGTTTCGGTCTGTTGGGAGCCAGTGTCGGTGCAAGATAGGTGAATGGTTGGCGCCGAACATACCATAGGCTCGGAAATCATTTTGGACACACCCGATGGAACTCCTAGGTGACGTGGGTCATGTGGAGTCTCGTTTCTATCCGTTGGGAGCCAGTGTCGGTGCAAGATAGGTGCACGGTTGGCGCGGAACATACCATAGGCTCGGAAATCGTTTTGGACACACCCGATGGAACTCCTAGGTGACGTGGGTCATGTGGAGTCTTGTTTTAGTCCGTTGGGAGCTAGTGTCCGTGCAAGATAGGTGCACGGTTGGCGCCGAACATACCATTGGCTCGGAAATCATTTTGGACACACCCGATGGAACTCCTAGGTGACGTGGGTCATGTGGAGTCTCGTTTCGGTCTGTTAGGAGCCAGTGTCGGTGCAAGATAGGTGCACGGTTGGCGCCGAACATACCATAGGCTCGGAAATCGTTTTGGACGCACCCGATAGTACTCCTAGGTGACGTGGGTCAAGTGGAATCTTGTTTCGGTCTGTTGGGAGCCAGTGTCGGTGCAAGATAGGTGCACGGTTGGCGCCGAACATACCATTGGCTCAGAAATCGTTTTGGACACACCCGATGGAACTCCTAGGTGACGTGGGTCAAGTGGAATCTTGTTTCGGTCTGTTGGGAGCCAGTGTCGGTGCAAGATAGGTGCACGGTTGGTGCCGAACATACCATTGGCTCAGAAATCATTTTGGACACACCCGATGGAACTCCTAGGTGACATGGGTCATGTGGAGTCTTGTTTCAGTCCGTTGGGAGCCAGTGTCAGTACAAGATAGGGGCACGGTTTGCGCCGAACATACCATAGGCTCAGAAATCATTTTGGACGCACCCGATGGTACTCCTAGGTGACGTGGGTCAATTGGAATCTCGTTTCGGTCTGTTGGGAGCCAGTGTCAGTGCAAGATAGGTGCACGGTTGGCGCCGAACATACCATTGGCTTAGAAATCGTTTTGGATACACCCGATGGAACTCCTAGGTGATGTGGGTCATTTGGAGTCTTGTTTCAGTCCATTGGGAGCCAGTGTCGGTGCAAGATAGGGGCACGGTTTGCGCCGAACATACCATTGGCTCAGAAATAATTTTGGACGCACCCGATAGTACTCCTAGGTGACGTGGGTCAATTGGAATCTCGTTTTGGTCTGTTGGGAGCCAGTGTCGGTGCAAGATATGTGCACGGTTGGCGCCGAACATACCATTGGCTCAGAAATCATTTTGGACACACCCGATGGAACTCCTAGGTGACATGGGTCATGTGGAGTCTCGTTTCAGTCCGTTGGGAGCCAGTGTCGGTACAAGATAGGGGCACGGTTTGCGCCGAACGTACCATAGGCTCAGAAATCATTTTGGACGCACCCGATGGTACTCCTAGGTGACGTGGGTCAATTGGAATCTCGTTTCGGTCTGTTGGGAGCCAGTGTCGGTGCAAGATAGGTGCACGGTTGGCGCCGAACATACCATTGGCTCAGAAATCGTTTTGGATACACCCGATGGAACTCCTAGGTGACGTGGGTCATGTGGAGTCTTGTTTTAATCCATTGGGAGCCAGTGTCAGTGCAAGATAGGTGCACGGTTGGCGCCGAACATACCATTGGCTCAGAAATCATTTTGGATACACCCGATGGAACTCCTAGGTGACGTGGGTCATTTGGAGTCTTGTTTCAGTCCATTGGGAGCCAGTGTCGGTGCAAGATAGGGGCACGGTTTGCGCCGAACATACCATTGGCTCAGAAATAATTTTGGACGCACCCGATAGTACTCCTAGGTGACGTGGGTCAATTGGAATCTCGTTTCGGTCTGTTGGGAGCCAGTGTCGGTGCAAGATAGGTGCACGGTTGGCGCCGAACATACCATTGGCTCAGAAATCGTTTTGGACACACCCGATGGAACTCCTAGGTGACATGGGTCATGTGGAGTCTCGTTTCAGTCCGTTGGGAGCCAGTGTCGGTACAAGATAGGGGCACGGTTTGCGCCGAACATACCATAGGCTCAGAAATCATTTTGGACGCACCCGATGGTACTCCTAGGTGATGTGGGTCAATTGGAATCTCGTTTCGGTCTGTTGGGAGCCAGTGTCGGTGCAAGATAGGTGCATGGTTGGCGCCGAACATACCATTGGCTCAAAAATCGTTTTGGACACACCCGATGGAACTCCTAGGTGACATGGGTCATGTGGAGTCTTGTTTCAGTTCGTTGGGAGCCAGTGTCGGTGCAAGATAGGTGCACGGTTGGCGCCGAACATACCATTGGCTCAGAAATCGTTTTGGACACACCCGATGGTACTCCTAGGTGACGTGGGTCAATTGGAATCTCGTTTCGGTCTGTTGGGAGCCAGTGTCGGTGCAAGATAGGTGCACGGTTGGCGCTGAACATACCATTGGCTCAGAAATCGTTTTGGATACACCCGATGGAACTCCTAGGTGACATGGGTCATGTGGAGTCTTGTTTCAGTCCGTTGGGAGCCAGTGTCGGTGCAAGATAGGGGCACGGTTTGCGCCGAACATACCATAGGCTCAGAAATCATTTTGGACGCACCCGATGGTACTCCTAGGTGACGTGGGTCAATTGGAATCTCGTTTCGGTCTGTTGGGAGCCAGTGTCAGTGCAAGATAGATGCACGGTTGGCGCCGAACATACCATTGGCTCGGAAATCATTTTGGACACAGCCAATGGAACTCCTAGGTGACGTGGGTCATGTGGAGTCTTGTCTTAGTCCGTTGGGAGCCAGTGTCCGTGCAAGATAGGTGCACGGTTTGTGCCGAACATACCATAGGCTCGGAAATCATTTTGGACGCACCCAATGGTACTCCTAGGTGATGTGGGTCATGTGGAATCTCGTTTCGGTCTGTTGGGAGCCAGTGTCGATGCAAGATAGGTGAATGGTTGGCGCCGAACATACTATAGGCTCGGAAATCATTTTGGACACACCCGATGGAACTCCTAGGTGACGTGGGTCATGTGGAGTCTCGTTTCTGTCCGTTGGGAGCCAGTGTCGGTGCAAGATAGGTGCACGGTTGGCGCGGAACATACCATAGGCTCGGAAATCGTTTTGGACACACCCGATGGAACTCCTAGGTGACGTGGGTCATGTGGAGTCTTGTTTCAGTCCATTGGGAGCCAGTGTCCGTGCAAGATAGGTGCATGGTTTGTGCTGAACATACCATAGGCTTGAAAATCATTTTGGACGCACCCGATAGTACTCCTAGGTGACGTGGGTCAAGTGGAATCTTGTTTCGGTCTGTTGGGAGCCAGTGTCGGTGCAAGATAGGTGCACGGTTGGCGCCGAACATACCATTGGCTCAGAAATCATTTTGGACACACCCGATGGAACTCCTAGGTGACATGGGTCATGTGGAGTCTTGTTTCAGTCCGTTGGGAGCCAGTGTCGGTACAAGATAGGGGCACGGTTTGCGCCGAACATACCATAGGCTTAGAAATCATTTTGGACGCACCCGATGGGACTCCTAGGTGACGTGGGTCAATTGGAATCTCGTTTCGGTCTGTTGGGAGCCAGTGTCGGTGCAAGATAGGTGCACGGTTGGCGCCAAACATACCATTGGCTCAGAAATTGTTTTGGATACACCCGATGGAACTCCTAGGTGATGTGGGTCATGTGGAGTCTTATTTCAGTCTGTTGGGAGCCAGTGTCGGTGCAAGATAGGGGCACGGTTTGCGCCGAACATACCATTGGCTCAGAAATAATTTTGGACGCACCCGATAGTACTCCTAGGTGACGTGGGTCAATTGGAATCTCGTTTCGGTCCGTTGGGAGCCAGTGTCGGTGCAAGATAGGTGCACGGTTGGCGCCGAACATACCATTGGCTCAGAAATCGTTTTGGATACACCCGATGGAACTCCTAGGTGACATGGGTCATGTGGAGTCTTGTTTTAGTCCGTTGGGAGCCAGTGTCGGTGCAAGATAGGGGCACGGTTTGCGCCGAACATACCATAGGCTCAGAAATCATTTTGGACGCACCCGATGGTACTCCTAGGTGACGTGGGTCAATTGGAATCTCGTTTCGGTCTGTTGGGAGCCAGTGTCAGTGCAAGATAGATGCACGGTTGGCGCCGAACATACCATTGGCTCGGAAATCGTTTTGGACACAGCCAATGGAACTCCTAGGTGACGTGGGTCATGTGGAGTCTTGTCTTAGTCCGTTGGGAGCCAGTGTCCGTGCAAGATAGGTGCACGGTTTGTGCCGAACATACCATAGGCTCGGAAATCATTTTGGACGCACCCAATGGTACTCCTAGGTGATGTGGGTCATGTGGAATCTCGTTTCGGTCTGTTGGGAGCCAGTGTCGGTGCAAGATAGGTGAATGGTTGGCGCCGAACATACCATAGCCTCGGAAATCGTTTTGGACACACCCGATGGAACTCCTAGGTGACGTGGGTCATGTGGAGTCTCGTTTCTGTCCGTTGGGAGCCAGTGTCGGTGCAAGATAGGTGCATGGTTGGCGCGGAACATACCATAGGCTCGGAAATCGTTTTGGACACACCCGATGGAACTCCTAGGTGACGTGGGTCATGTGGAGTCTTGTTTCAGTCCATTGGGAGCCAGTGTCCGTGCAAGATAGGTGCATGGTTTGTGCTGAACATACCATAGGCTTGAAAATCATTTTGGACGCACCCGATAGTACTCCTAGGTGACGTGGGTCAAGTGGAATCTTGTTTCGGTCTGTTGGGAGCCAGTGTCGGTGCAAGATAGGTGCACGGTTGGCGCCGAACATACCATTGGCTCAGAAATCATTTTGGACACACCCGATGGAACTCCTAGGTGACATGGGTCATGTGGAGTCTTGTTTCAGTCCGTTGGGAGCCAGTGTCGGTACAAGATAGGGGCACGGTTTGCGCCGAACATACCATAGGCTTAGAAATCATTTTGGACGCACCCGATGGGACTCCTAGGTGACGTGGGTCAATTGGAATCTCGTTTCGGTCTGTTGGGAGCCAGTGTCGGTGCAAGATAGGTGCACGGTTGGCGCCAAACATACCATTGGCTCAGAAATTGTTTTGGATACACCCGATGGAACTCCTAGGTGATGTGGGTCATGTGGAGTCTTATTTCAGTCTGTTGGGAGCCAGTGTCGGTGCAAGATAGGGGCACGGTTTGCGCCGAACATACCATTGGCTCAGAAATAATTTTGGACGCACCCGATAGTACTCCTAGGTGACGTGGGTCAATTGGAATCTCGTTTCGGTCCGTTGGGAGCCAGTGTCGGTGCAAGATAGGTGCACGGTTGGCGCCGAACATACCATTGGCTCAGAAATCGTTTTGGATACACCCGATGGAACTCCTAGGTGACATGGGTCATGTGGAGTCTTGTTTTAGTCCGTTGGGAGCCAGTGTCGGTGCAAGATAGGGGCACGGTTTGCGCTGAACATACCATAGGCTCAGAAATCATTTTGGACGCACCCGATGGTACTCCTAGGTGACGTGGGTCAATTGGAATCTCGTTTCGGTCTGCTTGGGAGCCAGTGTCAGTGCAAGATAGATGCACGGTTGGCGCCGAACATACCATTGGCTCGGAAATCGTTTTGGACACAGCCGATGGAACTCCTAGGTGACGTGGGTCATGTGGAGTCTTGTCTTAGTCCGTTGGGAGCCAGTGTCCGTGCAAGATAGGTGCACGGTTTGTGCCGAACATACCATAGGCTCGGAAATCATTTTGGACGCACCCAATGGTACTCCTAGGTGATGTGGGTCATGTGGAATCTCGTTTCGGTCTGTTGGGAGCCAGTGTCGGTGCAAGATAGGTGAATGGTTGGCGCCGAACATACCATAGGCCTCGGAAATCGTTTTGGACACACCCGATGGAACTCCTAGGTGACGTGGGTCATGTGGAGTCTCGTTTCTGTCCGTTGGGAGCCAGTGTCGGTGCAAGATAGGTGCATGGTTGGCGCGGAACATACCATAGGCTCGGAAATCGTTTTGGACACACCCGATGGAACTCCTAGGTGACGTGGGTCATGTGGAGTCTTGTTTCAGTCCATTGGGAGCCAGTGTCCGTGCAAGATAGGTGCATGGTTTGTGCCTGAACATACCATAGGCTTGAAATCATTTTGGACGCACCCGATAGTACTCCTAGGTACGTGGGTCAAGTGGAATCTTGTTTCGGTCTGTTAGGAGCCAGTGTCGGTGCAAAGATAGGTGCAACGGTTGGCGCCGAACATACATAGCTCGGAAATCATTTTGACACACCATCGCCCTATGGTACTCCTAGGTGACGTGGGTCAAGTGGAATCTTGTTCGGTCCTGTTGGGAGCCAGTGTCGGTGCAAGTAGGTGCACGGTTGTCGCCGAACATACCATTGGCTCAGAAATCGTTTTGGACACAAGACGGCTAGACGAACCGATGGGACTTCTAGTGACTGGGTCATGTGGAGTCCTCGTTTCATCCTTGGGAGCCAGTGTCTGTACAAGATAGGGGCACTGTTTTGCACCGAACATACCATGGCTGCATAATCATTTTCGTACGCACCCGAGGGTACTCCTAGGTGACGTGGGTCCATTGGAATCTCGTTTGGTCTGTTGGGAGCCAGTGTCCGTGCGATAGGTTGCACGGTTGGCGCCAAACATACCATTGGCTCAGAAATTGTTTTGGATACACCCGATGGAACTCCTAGGTGATGTGGGTCATGTGGAGTCTTATTTCAGTCTGTTGGGAGCCAGTGTCGGTGCAAGATAGGGGCACGGTTTGCGCCGAACATACCATTGGCTCAGAAATAATTTTGGACGCACCCGATAGTACTCCTAGGTGACGTGGGTCAATTGGAATCTCGTTTCGGTCTGTTGGGAGCCAGTGTCGGTGCAAGATAGGTGCACGGTTGGCGCCGAACATACCATTGGCTCAGAAATCGTTTTGGACACACCCGATGGAACTCCTAGGTGACATGGGTCATGTGGAGTCTCGTTTCAGTCCGTTGGGAGCCAGTGTCGGTACAAGATAGGGGCACGGTTTGCGCCGAACATACCATAGGCTCAGAAATCATTTTGGACGCACCCGATGGTACTCCTAGGTGATGTGGGTCAATTGGAATCTCGTTTCGGTCTGTTGGGAGCCAGTGTCGGTGCAAGATAGGTGAATGGTTGGCGCCGAACATTACCATTAGGCTCGGAAATCATTTTGGACACACCCGATGGAACTCCTAGGTGACGTGGTCATGTGGAGTCTCGTCTCTTTTTTCTTTTAGTCAGTTGGGAGCCTAGTCTGTCGGTGAAAGATAGGGGCACGGTTGGCGCGGACTACCATAGGCTCGACATCGTTTTGGGACACACCCGAGGGAATTGCTAGGTGACGTGGGTCATTGTGGAGTCTTGTTTCAGTCCGTTGGGAGGCCCCAGTGTCCGTGCCAAGATAGGTGCACGGTTGTGCTGAATACCATAGTCTCGGGAATCATTTGGACGCACCCGATAGTACTCCTGGTGATGTGGGTCCAGTGGACATCTTGTTTCGGTATGTTGGTAGCCAGTGTCGGTTGCACGATAGGTGCCCCACGTTGGCGCCGAACCATACCATTGGCCTCAGAAATTCATTTTGGACAAACCCGATGGAACTCCTAGGGACAGGGTCATTGTGGAGTCTTGTTTTAGTCCGGGGGACACGTGTCCGGTACAAGATAGGGGCACGGTTTGCGCCGACCATACCATAGCGCAAGAAATCATTTTGGACGCACCCGATGGTACTCCTAGGTGACGTGTGTCAATTGGAATCTCGTT